>NC_024800.2:14184139-14484139 GCF_000309985.2 Brassica rapa
TTTCGTTTCGTCTCAATCGGAGTTTCCGTTGAGATTTTACGACGAAAACAAGTGGGACTCGTCTCGGCTTGCTTCCACTCGCTACGTAGCGACCTGTCAGACTGTCAGTCGCTACGTAGCGACCTGTAAGGCCTCAGAAAGGTCCTCCTTTGGGTTCTCTTTTGAATCCTCGTCGAAACGCTTTTCGTTTCGTCTCAATTGGAGTTTCCGTTTTGATTTTACGACGAAAACAAGTAGGACTCTTCTCGGCTTGCTTCCACTCGCTACGTAGCGACCTGTCAGACTGTCAGTCGCTACGTAGCGACCTGTAAGTCCTCAAAGGGTTCCTCCTTTGCGTTCTTCTTTGAATCCTCTTCGAAACGCTTTTCGTTTCGTCTCAATCGGAGTTTCCGTTGAGATTTTACGACGAAAACAAGTGGGACTCGTCTCGGCTCCCTTCCACTCGCTATAGCGACCGAGATGACATCCTCACTCGCTATAGCGTCCTGTCAGGCCTCAAAGGGGTCCTCCTTTGCGTTCTCCTTTGAATTCTCATTGAAACGCTTTTCGTTTCGTCTCAATCGGAGTTTCCGTTGAGATTTTACGACAAAAACAAGTAAACCTCATCTTAAACTCCTTGGCTTGTTTCTGCTCACCCTACCTCCATCTTTGCGTTCACTTTCGAATATCGATCGAAACGTCTCTTGTTTCGCCTCGATTGAAGTTACCATTGAGACTTTACGATATGAAGAAAAAAAAAAAAAAAAAAAACAAACCGCAAAGACCTATTTTCTCGCATGGATTCAGATTAATCGTATAAAACGGCAATGGTTAACTTAACACCTTAGCCGCCTTAACTATACGATTACGTTGAACTTTTTTTTACAAAAATCGACGTCTTATCTAAGGAGAAGATAACAGTCAAGTTCGGAAGATAAATGTCAAGTTTCAAAGGATAAACACCAATATCGGAAATGGCGAACATACACGAGAATAGGAAACGGAAATGAGCACGCAAAACTGAGAAGGGACAAAACTGCATCTTCGAGAGAACTAAGGTATTTCCGACTTGAAATTTTTGAAATCAGACTTGGAGTTTTCGTAGGAAATTACTTTGAGGCTGCCATAGAACTTTAGGGAACGTAAAACCTAGGCGGATAGTCTAGCGAACTAAGTTTTAAGCGATTTTTCCTGTCTCGATATATTGTTCCATAATTGGTCATCCAGATCTTGCAAACCGATCTAAACTCTCCGAAAGTCGAGAAACGATCGCCACACATATCAAGCTCGCTTCCTAAAAGAGAAAAAGTTAGAGACATGAACGTCGTCTTAAAACCGATTCATTTCTGGCAATTTCTCGGAACCGACATATCCCAAGTCGTCAACGTGGAAAACAACCAAATCACAGTCCAAGCGTAACCTATGAAAAACGTCCCGCGACTAGATCGTATTGAAATAAACTCGGTAATACTCCATGGGTAACTCCAAGCAACTTTCACCTAAGCAAAATCACAACGGGAACGTTTCTCGTAGAACCCGCAGAAACAATGCTACTTTGACATATGTATACATATCACTGAGTTACGACCTTCGTAAAATCGGTTATGTGATATGATAAATTATCGTATAGCCCACAGTCGGAAATCATATGATAAATTCTTCGTAACGAAACTAATTCCTAACAACCAAACGGTTAACGGAAAATCGAAACTTTTCGAAAATTGACCAAGTTCAATACGCTCCTCCAAGCCCGCAACGTTTTAACCGTAATACGCAGCATGTAAGGAAAAATTCAGAACAAAGCTCCTAGAGCTATACGAAACATCCTAAAGAATCCACGAAATAGATCTCGGATGGCCAACACTTCACAAAACACTATGAAGGAACACGCCTGTTCCCATGGACAAATTTACATGACACCTCAGTCATAATTCCTCGATCGCAAATAAAACTATTAGCATCCAAACAGGAACAACAATTTTGGCTGCGAACATTTGTAGTCAAACCAGAATGTTTCTCAAACGCAGGCTAAGACTAAACCCTTGCAACATCGCGAAACATCTACAAACCCGCGAACATTTCGAGCCCGAAACGCGGCATACAAAAGAATAACAAATCTTCAGCATCGCGAGACGTCGCAGACGCCTGAAGATTCGTTCTTCGACAAAATTTCCTTCCTCGATAAAAACATTTTCTTGGAAGACCAGACAGTCATACGCACTAACATCTTCTCAAAACATATCCTTCGCGAAGACTCGAAACGGTATTTTTTACCATTAAGTTTGTTGCTGATCACAACAAACTCTCAACGTCCTAAACAGACTTAGCCATCTCGTAGAGATGACTCTCGTACATCCGACACAAGGATAATAGCGCTATAAAAGAAATCCAAAATTTTGGTCCAGCACTTCCGATCTCCGGAGAGATGCTCGATTCCAACCATACAAGTCGTATAAGCCGAGAACCTATCGCGGACTTTAAATCGGTATGGAATCAGGATGAAACTGAAACGGGATACGTAAGTCGAATTAGTCATCGCACCCTCTAAAACCAGGAGTAAACCTAGGTCTTGCCCTAAACCCAGCGCACTGGTCTCTAACATCTCTAGGCATAGTATCAAACACCCTGATACGAGATCCCAAAATTTGTCTCTTTGCCAATATTCGAGAATCTTCAGAAATCCCGCAAGTTTACACACTGCGGAAAACTCTCGAAACAGATTACGGATATAGCAATTCACACAGAGTTAGATTACGAGATGACAACTCGTAGTTTTTCTTCTACATCCATACAAAATGCCATTGGCAGCAACACGCCTTATAACCGCTACATAAAAACTAGACCATAAAGGTTTCACTAGAAAACTGGTCATAAGATCCTTAACTCAAAGACGAACTACGAAAGGCTTGATCCCTTCAACAAGGGTACGTAGGCAGCCGTCATAAGGCGCAGCCCCAATCTTATCGCGTTTTCTACTTTTAGGAGAGCGAGAAGATCACTTACCACAGACCTTTTCAACCATTAATTCCGCCTAACTCACCTAACTTGCCTAAAGCCACTCGCTAGAACCTCACGCTAGAAGCTCATGATTCTAACGAGCTGGGGGGCTAACTGTTGGGGTCAAAATCGGTCACGACGGAATCAATGTCTGAAAGTCCGTAAAAATCAGCATAACCGTTTTTACGAAAAGTAATCTTCGTAGAGATATCTTTACGAACAGCCTTGCAGTAAAATATCGTCCAAATCTCAATCGAACCACTAAATACCGATTGTCCGAAGGCAACGGACACGTATCCAAATCGGCCGCGGACAAGCTCGAGTATGGAAATCAGACCGCGGACAAGCCAAGCTCGATCGATACGCAGCGACCAAGCATGCACACAGCTCGGTCGCTACATAGCGACCGAGCATCCGTCTCGCTCGGTCGCTACGTAGCGACCAAGCAATCGTCCCACTCGGTCGCTACGTAGCGACCGAGCTCGTGCCAAAGCTCAGTCGCTACGTAGCGACCGAGCGATCGTCCCGCTCGGTCGCTACGTAGCGACCGAGCTCGAGCCAAAGCTCGGTCGCTACGTAGCGACCGAGCGATCGTCCCGCTCGGTCGCTACGTAGCGACCGAGCGATTCGTCCCGCTCGGTCGCTACGTAGCGACCGAGCGATCGTCCCGCTCGGTCGCTACGTGGCGACCGCGCTCGAGCCAAAGCTCGGTCGCTACGTAGCGACCGAGCGATCGTCCCGCTCGGTCGCTACATAGCGACCGAGCGATCGTCCCGCTCGATCGCTACGTAGCGACCGAGCTCAGCCAGCTCGGTCGCTACGTAGCGACCGAGCGACGCGTCCCGCTCTCGGTCGCTACGTAGCGACCGAGCTTCGGTCGCACGTAGCAACCGAGCGATCGTCCCGCTCGGTCGCTACGTAGCGACCGAGCTCAGCCAAGCTCGGTCGCTACGTAGCGACCGAGCGATCGTCCCGCTCGGTCGCTACGTAGCGACCGAGCTCGAGCCAAAGCTCGGTCGCTACGTAGCGACCGAGCGATCGTCCCGCTAGGTCGCTAAGTGGCGACGAGCTCGAGCCAAAGCTCGGTCGCTACGTAGCGACCGAGCGATCGTCCCGCTCGGTCGCTACGTAACGACCGAGCTCGAGCCAAAGCTCGGTCGCTGCGTAGCGACCGAGCGATCGTCCCGCTCGGTCGCTAGGTAGCGACCGAGCTCAGCCAAGCTCGGTCGCTACGTAGCGACCGAGCGATCGTCCCGCTCGGTCCCTACGTAGCGACCGAGCTCGAGCCAAAGCTCGGTCGCTACGTAGTGACCAAGCGATCGTCCCGCTCGGTCGCTACGTAGCGACCGAGAGCTCGAGCCAAAGCTCGGTCGCTACGTAGCGACCGAGCGATCGTCCCGCTCGGTCGCTACGTAGCGACCGAGCTCAGCCAAGCTCGGTCGCTACGTAGCGACCGAGCGATCGTCCCGCTCGGTCGCTACGTAGCGACCGAGCTCGAGCAAAGCTTGGTCGCTACGTAGCGACCGAGCGATCGTCCCGCTCGGTCGCTACGTAGCGACCGAGCTCAGCCAAGCTCGGTCGCTACGTAGCGACCGAGCGATCGTCCCGCTCGGTCGCTACGTAGCGACCGAGCTCGAGCCAAAGCTCGGTCGCTACGTAGCGACCGAGCGATCGTCCCGCTAGGTCGCTAAGTGGCGACCGAGCTCGAGCCAAAGCTCGGTCGCTACGTAGCGACCGAGCGATCGTCCCGCTCGGTCGCTACGTAACGACCGAGCTCGAGCCAAAGCTCGGTCGCTGCGTAGCGACCGAGCGATCGTCCCGCTCGGTCGCTACGTAGCGACCGAGCTCAGCCAAGCTCGGTCGCTACGTAGCGACCGAGTGATCGTCCCGCTCGGTCCCTACGTAGCGACCGAGCTCGAGCCAAAGCTCGGTCGCTACGTAGTGACCAAGCGATCGTCCCGCTCGGTCGCTACGTAGCGACCGAGCTCGAGCCAAAGCTCGGTCGCTACGTAGCGACCGAGCGATCGTCCCGCTCGGTCGCTACGTAGCGACCGAGCTCGAGCCAAAGCTCGGTCGCTACGTAGCGACCGAGCGATCGTCCCGCTCGGTCGCTACGTAGCGACCGAGCGATCGTCCCGCTCGGTCGCTACGTGGCGACCGCGCTCGAGCCAAAGCTCGGTCGCTACGTAGCGACCGAGCGATCGTCCCGCTCGGTCGCTACATAGCGACCGAGCGATCGTCCCGCTCGATCGCTACGTAGCGACCGAGCTCAGCCAAGCTCGGTCGCTACGTAGCGACCGAGCGATCGTCCCGCTCGGTCGCTACGTAGCGACCGAGCTTCGGTCGCTACGTAGCAACCGAGCGATCGTCCCGCTCGGTCGCTACGTAGCGACCGAGCTCGAGCCAAAGCTCGGTCGCTACGTAGCGACCGAGCGATCGTCCCGCTAGGTCGCTAAGTGGCGACCGAGCTCGAGCCAAAGCTCGGTCGCTACGTAGCGACCGAGCGATCGTCCGCTCGGTCGCTACGTAACGACGAGCTCGAGCCAAAGCTCGGTCGCTGCGTAGCGACCGAGCGATCGTCCCGCTCGGTCGCTAGGTAGCGACCGAGCTCAGCCAAGCTCGGTCGCTACGTAGCGACCGAGCGATCGTCCCGCTCGGTCCCTACGTAGCGACCGAGCTCGAGCCAAAGCTCGGTCGCTACGTAGTGACCAGCGATCGTCCCGCTCGGTCGCTACGTAGCGACCGAGCTCGAGCCAAAGCTCGGTCGCTACGTAGCGACCGAGCGATCGTCCCGCTCGGTCGCTACGTAGCGACCGAGCTCAGCCAAGCTCGGTCGCTACGTAGCGACCGAGCGATCGTCCCGCTCGGTCGCTACGTAGCGACCGAGCTCGAGCCAAAGCTTGGTCGCTACGTAGCGACCGAGCGATCGTCCCGCTCGGTCGCTACGTAGCGACCGAGCTCAGCCAAGCTCGGTCGCTACGTAGCGACCGAGCGATCGTCCCGCTCGGTCGCTACGTAGCGACCGAGCTCGAGCCAAAGCTCGTCGCTACGTAGCGACCGAGCGATCGTCCCGCTAGGTCGCTAAGTGGCGACCGAGCTCGAGCCAAAGCTCGGTCGCTACGTAGCGACCGAGCGATCGTCCCGCTCGGTCGCTACGTAACGACCGAGCTCGAGCCAAAGCTCGGTCGCTGCGTAGCGGACCGAGCGATCGTCCCGCTCGGTCGCTACGTAGCGACCGAGCTCAGCCAAGCTCGGTCGCTACGTAGCGACCGAGTGATCGTCCCGCTCGGTCCTACGTAGCGACCGAGCTCGAGCCAAAGCTCGGTCGCTACGTAGTGACCAAGCGATCGTCCCGCTCGGTCGCTACGTAGCGACCGAGCTCGAGCCAAAGCTCGGTCGCTACGTAGCGACCGAGCGATCGTCCCGCTCGGTCGCTACGTAGCGACCGAGCTCGAGCCAAAGCTCGGTCGCTACGTAGCGACCGAGCGATCGTCCCGCTCGGTCGCTACGTAGCGACCGAGCGATCGTCCCGCTCGGTCGCTACGTGGCGACCGCGCTCGAGCCAAAGCTCGGTCGCTACGTAGCGACCGAGCGATCGTCCCGCTCAGTCGCTACATAGCGACCGAGCGATCGTCCCGCTCGATCGCTACGTAGCGACCGAGCTCAGCCAAGCTCGGTCGCTACGTAGCGACCGAGCGATCGTCCCGCTCGGTCGCTACGTAGCGACCGAGCTTCGGTCGCTACGTAGCAACCGAGCGATCGTCCCGCTCGGTCGCTACGTAGCGACCGAGCTCGAGCCAAAGCTCGGTCGCTACGTAGCGACCGAGCGATCGTCCCCGCTAGGTCGCTAAGTGGCGACCGAGCTCGAGCCAAAGCTCGGTCGCTACGTAGCGACCGAGCGATCGTCCCGCTCGGTCGCTACGTAACGACCGAGCTCGAGCCAAAGCTCGGTCGCTGCGTAGCGACCGAGCGATCGTCCCGCTCGGTCGCTAGGTAGCGACCGAGCTCAGCCAAGCTCGGTCGCTACGTAGCGACCGAGCGATCGTCCCGCTCGGTCCCTACGTAGCGACCGAGCTCGAGCCAAAGCTCGGTCGCTACGTAGTGACCAAGCGATCGTCCCGCTCGGTCGCTACGTAGCGACCGAGCTCGAGCCAAAGCTCGGTCGCTACGTAGCGACCGAGCGATCGTCCCGCTCGGTCGCTACGTAGCGACCGAGCTCAGCCAAGCTCGGTCGCTACGTAGCGACCGAGCGATCGTCCCGCTCGGTCGCTACGTAGCGACCGAGCTCGAGCCAAAGCTTGGTCGCTACGTAGCGACCGAGCGATCGTCCCGCTCGGTCGCTACGTAGCGACCGAGCTCAGCCAAGCTCGGTCGCTACGTAGCGACCGAGCGATCGTCCCGCTCGGTCGCTACGTAGCGACCGAGCTCGAGCCAAAGCTCGGTCGCTACGTAGCGACCGAGCGATCGTCCCGCTAGGTCGCTAAGTGGCGACCGAGCTCGAGCCAAAGCTCGGTCGCTACGTAGCGACCGAGCGATCGTCCCGCTCGGTCGCTACGTAACGACCGAGCTCGAGCCAAAGCTCGGTCGCTGCGTAGCGACCGAGCGATCGTCCCGCTTGGTCGCTACGTAGCGACCGAGCTCAGCCAAGCTCGTCGCTACGTAGCGACCGAGCGATCGTCCCGCTCGGTCCCTACGTAGCGACCGAGCTCGAGCCAAAGCTCGGTCGCTACGTAGTGACCAAGCGATCGTCCCGCTCGGTCGCTACGTAGCGACCGAGCTCGAGCCAAAGCTCGGTCGCTACGTAGCGACCGAGCGATCGTCCCGCTCGGTCGCTACGTAGCGACCGAGCTCAGCCAAGCTCGGTCGCTACGTAGCGACCGAGCGATCGTCCCGCTCGGTCGCTACGTAGCGACCGAGCTCGAGCCAAAGCTTGGTCGCTACGTAGCGACCGAGCGATCGTCCCGCTCGGTCGCTACGTAGCGACCGAGCTCGAGCCAAAGCTCAGTCGCTACGTAGCGACCGAGCGATCGTCCCGCTTGGTCGCTACGTAGCGACCGAGCGATCGTCCTGCTCGGTCGCTACGTAGCGACCGAGCGATCGTCCCGCTCGGTCGCTACGTAGCGACCGAGCTCAGCCAAGCTCGGTCGCTACATAGCGACCGAGCGCTCGTCCCGCTCGGTCGCTACGAAGCAACCGGGCTCGAGCCAAAGTTCGGTCGCTGTGTAGCGATTGAACCTTTCCAAACGTCAATACGACACCAGTTCTTGCATTCTCGTCAAAACCTTCGAATGCTATCTCCCGAAGACTGTAGCAAGCTCAGTCCATGTTTCCCGCCATTCTAATTCATCGATCAAACTTCGCGGATTAGAAACCGCGGAAAACTCGTAGTAAACGCGTCGAGTCGGAAGACGGCCCAAAGGGACCTAAAACACGACTCGAGGCCCATCCTATGATTTTCCTAACCAAAAGCCCGTAAACCACAGCCTGGTTTACGCTTGGTCCACAAGGAAGGATAAATGTCAAGTTTCCGCGGATAAATACGGAAGTTTTGAAGATAATTGTGAAGATCGGGAAAAATGGAATATCTCCATTTTTATGCTATGACGACTTAAGGGCAGAAGAGTAAAAGCGTAAACCGACCTTGGAGCTAGTATATAAGGAGTCCTAGGCGAGGAGCAAGGGAGAGAACTTTTTAGATTCGGAATTCTCTGCACTTAGAAACTTTAGGCTTATTTTCGACAAGTTCGGTTTCTATGACTGGCACTCAATTACTAGACGAACTCGCCCAGGCAGTTCGATCTCTTGTCCAGCTCTATCAATTGAACTACGTTCGGCTTGATCCTCGAAAGGGGTACGTAGGCAGCCTTTAACAAGGTTCAGTCCAAAATCAATCTAAGCCTTTTAGATATCTTTTTCGTCCTTTGTTATCGAGCTGCGACTCAACTAGGATTAGGGTTTTATGTTGCTAGAACTAGGTAACTCGCTGACGGCCCCCTGCGGCCAAAGCCTTTGTATTCTCTTGTAATGATCGCAACGCTCTTACGCGGACTCGAAATAAGATCTACTGTTTTCTCTAAACTCGTTTGTTATCTTTTCATGATTTCCGCATATATTCGATCACTTGTCGTTGGCTCTCGCAGAGATCCGGGACCTCTGGGAAATTAGGGTTTTCCTAGTTTCCTTATTTAAACGGAAATCGACAGTGCGAATTTCGGTTCCCACAAGTTACTACACCAGTTTTGGATCGACGCCTAGAGAAGTTTCTGTTTGAGTTGAGAGTTGTTCAAGGGAGGCCATTCAGGGTTAGGCACGCCATTAAGATCAGTTGGGATAGGAGGCTACTTGAGGAGTTCAAGAAATGGTTTTGGTCGAGGATTCGGGCAAGGGTCAAAGCCACAACGAACCAAACACGGTGAGTCACGGAAATTGATTGCTGACTTGTTTTCATGCAGGTTCCCGTTACTTGGAGGTTGGATCATGGCAGGAGGCTGGGTCTAACTTAGTAACGGTTTGATTAGTTAATAGTCGAGGTTTGGTTGAGTTGATAGCATGCTTAGTTATTGTTTGGGAATCGTAGTAACATGCTGATTGTTAGGTTGCTTGGTTAGTTAGCGAATGCGAACCCTTAGATAATATTGCTAGGTTGTGGATAGATAGGTATTCTGGAATCTATCCTTGGTTGATTTCTAGGCTGTTAGATAGCATGCATAGATGATTATTGCTATTGCGTTATTATCGGTTTGCATGCATGGATTGTGATGTTGTTGTTTCAGTTGATTATATGTTAGTACTAGGCAACTTAGGTCATATAGACCGAATTTCTAGTACGTGTATGGTTGAGTTAGTAAGGGATCTAGGCCATATAGGCTGAGTTCCTAGTTTGTGTAGTACTTAGCATCCTAGGCCATATAGGGCGGATTGCTGGTACTAGTGTTTAGTATCAAGCTTTGCCGATAACTTGCCTGATCAGCAATGCTAGACTTGTGTTTTGGGTGTTACGCGGCAAGGAAGGTTACGTAAGCATGTCCCTACGCGGCTTGGCAGAGAGGTTGCATAAAGCATGCTCTGTACGGGGAGGTTGCTAGAAAGCATGCTCCGTCATGTGGTATCTTTGGTGGGTGCTTCATGTTAGTTTGCGGCAAGGAAGGTTGCTAGAGTATGTCCCTACGCGGCTGGGCAGAGAGGTTGCACAAAGTATGCTCTGTACGGAGAGGTTGCTAGAAAGCATGCTCCGTCATGTGATACCTTATCAGGGTTACATGTCAGTTCTGTTGGATGTTATAACCAGTGTGCCTTTGTGGCTGCGAGTTAGGTGTTCCATGGTTGTGTATGTGATTAGAGAGCTCGAGTGAGGATGTGTAGTTAAGGTGTAGAGCGTCATAGCATATATTATATTATTATGCTAATGGTGGATTATATTCTGCTGCTTATCTTATTTATGTTCTTGTTGAGTCACTCGGGTTTCCATGGGGGAAGTCTCGAGTGATAATTATTATTGTTGTGTTATTGTTAGGTGAACTCCTCGTCTTAGATTGTTTGGGGTTGGGATGGCGAGGAGTTGTATTTGTTAGTTGGGGCCCTGGCTAACTGAGTGACATTAGGTTACTCATTAAACTCACCTATCGTTGCAGGAAACCTTAGTGGGAGACCGGGTAGCATGGAAGCTGGACGTTAGGAGCACCGGAAGTACTTTTGCCTTTCCTTTTGTAAAACGGTACTAGTTAAAGTCTTTTGACTGGATATTGGCACTTGGCCTGGATCCATCTGTAATATTTTACTTGTAACGAATCTTTATTATATTTAATAAAAGTGATGTTTTATATTCATTACAATGGTTCTCTGATAAATAGACTTGTCCGGTCTAAACTCAACGTTAGGTTTAGGTACGGGTTGAAAAGCCTTTGGCCGCGATCTAACGGAACCGTTAACTCATAGAACGGGTTGCAAAGCCTTAAGCCATGATTTAGCGGGACGTGTTAGTGGATGAACTGGTCGAAGTTTGGGACTAAGTTCTGTGACTTTGACTGGATTGTCCCTAGCCCGTCATGTAGCGCTTCCGGACTATGGTGTTGGGTTGGACGGTCAGTCATGTTCTTGTTTGATTGGTTGCTGGCCGGTTGGCCTTTCATCTCCAACCCTTGGTGTGGGTCGTCTGTCGGTCATGTTCTTGTTTGATTGTTGGCCGATGGGTCGACCTATGCCTAGGACGGTTCAGGGGTGTTACAGAAGGTCTTCCTCCTAATAGTGATAGACTACTTTTCGAAATGGATCGAGGCAGAAGCACTCAGCAGAATAACCGATCTCCAGATCAGAAAGTTCATATGGACAAACATAATCACACGGTTCGGGGTTCCAGAAGAAATCGTCACCGACAACGGCCCTGTGGAAACCGAAATTCGCACTGTCGATTTCCATTTAAATTGAGAAACTAGGAAAAACCTAATTTCCCAGAGGTCCCGGATCTCTGCGAGAGCCAACGACAAGTGACCAAATATATGCGGAAATCATGAAAAGATAACAAACGAGTTTAGAGAAAACAGTAGATCTTATTTCGAGTCCGCGTAAGAGCGTTGCGATCATTACAAGAGATCATGAAAGCTTTGGCCGCAAAGGCTGTCAGCGAGTTATTTAGTTCTAGCGGCCTAATAGCTCAAACCTAGTTGAGTCGCAGCTCGATAACAAAAGACAAAATAGATACAGAAAAGGTTTTTGATTGATTTCGGACTGAACCTTGTTAAAGGCTGTATACGTACCCCTTTCAAAGATCAAGCCGAACGTAGTTCAATTGATAGAGCTGGACAAGAGATCGAACTGCCTGGGCGAGTTCGTCTAGTAATTGAGTGCCAGTCATAGAAACCGAACTTGTCGAGAATAAAGCCTAAAGTTTCTAAGTGCAGAGAATTCCGAGTCTAAAAAGTTGTCCCCCCATGCCTCTCGCCTAGGACTCCTTATATACTTGCTCCAAGGTCGGTTTACGCTTTTACTCTTCTGCCCTTAAGCCATCATAGCATAAAATGGAGATATTCCATTTTTTCCGATCTTCGTAATTATCTTTAAAATTCCGTATTTATCCGCGGAAACTTGACATTTATCTTCCCTTGCGAACCAAGCATAAACCGTCCTACGGTTTACGGGCTTTTGGTTAAGAAATCGTAAGATGGGCCTCGAGTCGTGTCTTAGGTCCCTTTGGGCCGTATTCCGACTGGAAACGTTTATTGCGACTTCTTTCGATAAAAAACGGACTTTCCGCAGTTTTTACCGCAAAGTTTGATCGATTATTTAGAATGGCAGAAAACATGAACTGAGTTTGCTACAGTCTTCGGGAGATAGAATTGAAGGATAGACGAGAACGCATGGACTGGTATCGTATCGACGTTTCGGAAGAGCTCGGTCGCTACGTAGCGACCGAGCTTGGCCAAAGCTCGGTTGCTACGTTGCGACCGAGCTGTGTGCATGCTTGGTTGCCGCATATCGATCGAGCTTGGCTTGTCTGCGGTCCGATTGCCATACTCGAGCTTGTCTGCGGCCGATTTGGATACATGTCCGTTGCCTTCGGACAATCGTATTTTGTGGTTTGATTGAGATTTGAACAAGATTTTACCGCAAGGCTCTTCGTAAAGATATCTTTACGAGGATTACTTTTCGTAAAAATGTTCATGCTGATTTTTACGGACTTTCAGACATTGATTTCGTGGTGACCGATTTTGACCCCAACAGGCCCCCAGTTTACGAGCCACAATTTCAAGGAGTTCTGCAATGACTGGGGCATCAGACTTTCCTTTGCTATGCCGCGACACCCCCAGTCCAACAGGTAAGCGGAGTCCACATGCTGAAGAAGCGCTTGGAGGGTTCCAAGGGAAACTGGGCAGAGGAGCAGCACGGAGTCCTCTGAGCCTATCAGACCACCCCCAAGACAGCAACCCAAGAAACCCCCTACGCGCTGGTATACGGAGCAGAGGCTATAATCCCCACCGAAATGCACGTAAAGACCACAGTCTCGGGGACTACATCTCAGGAAAAAAAACCACGAGCTAATGTCGCTAAGTCTCGACCTACTCGGCGAAAAGAGAGAAACTGCCCGACTGAGAAAATGGTCCTACCAACAAGAAGTAGCCAAGACCTACAACAAGAGGGTCATAACCAGAACTTTTCAGCAAGGCGATTGGGTCCTGCGACAAACAGAGAAAACAACTGGGAAACTCACCCCGGGATGGGAAGGACCCTACAAGATAATAGAGTTACGGGGAGCAGGGGCATACAGGCTTCAAGACGCCTAAGGTAAAATACAACTCAATTGCTGGAATGCCCTACACCTTAAAGCTAATCATTTCTAACAAAGATCACTAGATCATATTCTCTATATCCATTGTTTAAGCATTATGTTTTCCTACTCCTATGTATGCTGAAACATCTCCAGACTAAAAGCTTATATAATAAAATAGTTCCGACGATAAAAGAGTAGTAGGAATGTCATAATACTTAAAGGGGCAAACGAGCTGGATCAGGTCCAAGAGACCTTCGATCCTGGCCAACCCTTAATAACAAGTGGTACGACCACGAAAAATCAAAACGGGTATGAGACATAAGGTAGGAATGGCTCTCCGCAAACCTGAGTATGCCGTCAATACTACCTAAAACCCTGTATAGCCTCAGGCATACCGGGGTCCCAAACAAAAATACCAAAAATGTGAAAGTACATGTATTAAAACGCTACGTGCTAGAATAATACAGGGGACACTACTTCTCCACGCGTGAAAAGTAGCAAAGTCTGGCACTTGGGTTTTCACCCACACCAGCACCCTCTAAGTCTGATAGTGGCTTTCTATAGAAAGCAGCATGCAGCACGGGAACTCGATTTGAGAACCAAAATTTGCGCTGTTGATTTCCATTTTAAATAAGGAAAGTAGGAGAACCTAGTTTCCCAGAGGTCCCGGATATCTTCTAATACCACACGCTAAGCAATCAGAACACGAGATAGCAACGACAAAATATAAAAATCGTAAAAGAGAGCAAAGAGAAGTCTTATTCCGAATTTGTGTATGAGCGTTTACAACAAGGTATAAGCCTTGGCTTGAGAGCTGTCGGCGAGATTCCAAGTCCTAGCTACCCTAAGACGGCTAAACCTAATTGATTCGCAGCTCTAAATAACAAAAACGGAAAGTTGCCTAATTGCTCTAAGTGCTAAGTTTGCTGTGAAAAAGTTCTCTCTCCATGTCTCTCGCTTAGGACTCCTTATGTACTCGCTCCTAGGTCGGTTTACGCTTTCCCCTTCTGCCCTTAAGCTGTCATAGCCTAAAAATGGAGATATTCCATATTTCCCGATCTTCGTAATTATCTTCAAAATTTCGTATTTATCCGTGGAAACTTGACATTTATCTTTCCTTGCGAACCAAGTGTAAACCGTCCTACGGTTTACGAGCTGCTGGTAAAGAAATCGTAAAGTCGGCTTTAAGTCATGTCTTAGGTCCCTTTGGACCGTCTTTTGACTTGAAGCGTTAATTACGACTTCTTTCGATAAAAACGAACTTTCCGCGGTTTTTATCGTCAATTTGATTGATGACTTCAAATGACGGATAACATGAAATTGGTTCGCTGCGGTCTTCGGGAGATAGCATCAAAGGGTAGACGAGAATGCATGGATCCGTGTCGTATCGATGTTTCAGAAGAGCTCGGTCGCTGCGTAGCGACTGAGCGGGACGTGCACTCAGTCGCTCTGTAGCGACCGTGCGACCTTATTTGGGCTTTTCTCCGATGTCTCGTGTTTCTTCCGCAAACCTCTTCGTAAGAACAAATCTTTTCCGAAAAAGTATTTGTCATAGAAAAATTCTTACTTTCTTCTTTTGACGTTTTGAATGTTAACTTCGTCGCAACCATTTTTGACACCAACAGTTAGCCCCCCAGCTCGTTAGAATCCTGGATCGAGAGACGAGATTCTAGCGCGCGGTTTGGGCGATTTAGGCGACCGAGCTTGGCTTGAGCCCGGTCGCTATGTAGCGACCGGGCGGGATGCACGCTCGGTCGCTACGTAGTGACCGGGCGGGATGCATGCTCGGTCGCTACGTAGCAACCGAGCTTGGCTTAAGCTTGATTGCTACGTAGCGACCGATCGGGATGCACGCTCGGTCGCTACAAAGTGACCGAGCTTGGCTCGAGCTCGGTTGCTAAGTAGCAACCGAGCGGGCGCGTGCTCGGTTGCTATGTAGCGACCGAGCATGGCTCGAGCTCGGTCTCTACGTAGAAACCGAGCGGGATGTACGCTCGGTCGCTATGTAGCGACTGTGCGACCTTATTTGGGCTTTTCTCCGATGTCTCGTGTTTCTTCCGCAAAGCTCTTCATAAGAACAAATCTTTTCCGAAAAAGTATTTATCGTAGAAATTTTTTTTCTTTCTTCTTTTGACGTTTTGAATGTTAACTCTGTCACAACCGTTTTTGACCCCAACAGTTAGCCCCCCAGCTCGTTAGAATCGTGGATTGAGAGACGAGATTCTAGCGTGCGGTTTGGGCGATTTAGGCGACTGAGCTTGGCTTGAGCCCGGCCGGTACGTAGCGACCGAGCAGGATGCACGCTCGGTCGCTAGCCGAGAAGAAGCCGGTTCGAGCTGGTACCGAGTTCCTATCCTCTTCTGCCCAGGCCGTTCCTCCGGACCATGGGACCGAGGTCAAGGTTCTGCAAGACGCAGGAACTCTTGCTGGCTCGAGCGTTCCGGATACTTCGGTTCTCCCCGCCGGATCGTCCACGACTCCGATTCTCGTCGAGGATAAGGAGAGGGCCACTGAGTCTAGGCCTCCTCCTCCGGTCAGAAAAAAAGATAGTTCTAGCGCTGCGTGCTCCTAGTGCTGTTCCGGTTGCTTAGCCTAAGGGCCGTAAGAGGAAGTTTACCAAGGGCGGTAACGGAGAATCTTCGCAACAAGGAGGCTCGAGTCTTGCGTCGGGGCTCCGCGGAAAGGTTTGTCACCTATTCAACTTTTTTTTATGATGATTTTTTTATCACTAACTGTTTTCTCGTTTCATAGTTCATGTCGTTGATCGACGGGATGATCAGCGAGTGCGGTTTTGAGGCTAGTCGTCTTGCCGGGGAGTTGTCGGAGCTGCAAGGTTGATACCACTCAAATTACCCTAAGGAGTGTTACTCTCATCAAAAGAGGTTCAGATGTAGTACTTAGGGATCGAATCCACAAGGAGCTAGGGAACAATTAAATCTAGTGTTTATTAATTCTAAAGGTTGTAATGTTTTAAATAAAATAGCAATAGTAACTAGCGAGTAAATGATAAATGTAACTTAGGTTGGAAATGATATTAGATGCAGGGCCACTATTCAGGTGTTGGAGATTATAATTCCTATAGATGCCTAACTGTTGCATGCATGATATATTAGAGCTCATTCGCTTAACTCAGTGATCAGCTGTCGCATGTACCACTAATTAACAGACTAGATTTTGTGTCTCACCGGTTAGATGCAGACACAAGAGAGTGTCGATCGATAGTCTATTAAGACGTCGACCGATACACTTTTGCCAATATCGATCGATTGTCAATTGGGGACATCGATCGACGGGTTCTAGCCAGGCCTATGCGCGAGTATGAAAATGCTCTACTAAGATTCTAAATTGGCGGTTAGCCCTCTCTAGCAATCCTAATATGATAGATAGATGTCAGGATGGGATAACAAGGGTGCTTGAATATGCAATCCTATGATCATGTTCTAGTTAGGTAGGCTAAAACAAGCAATGAATACAAATCTATCATGAATATCACAACAAGGCAGATCTATAGTTTGGGGCTAATCCCACAAACCTATCTGAACCCTGGATCTAACAGTTGAACTACTCAGACATAGCAAAGCAATTCATATCAATGGATAAATAGAAACTCATAGAATAGATGATAAGAAAATGAAACAAGGAGTTCCAATCACAAGTGATCTTCTCTCCCAAATGAAACTTGTAACAAAACTAGGTCTAGAAAAGAAAAGCTCTCCCTGCCGTCAAACACTTAGGCAGTATATATTCTACTAGGTTAAAAACTCGTCAGGGCATTTTAGTAATTTGGCTTGACTTTGGTTTTTAAGTCTGCTGAATCCAAAATGTCGCGTCTGGTTTCTCGACATCGATCGACGGTACTTGTGTACATCGATCGATATTAATCTTCATCTCTCGAGGTATTTCCTGATATCGATCATCAGCACTGATGCGTATCGATCGATTATTCTTCCTCTCGTCGACCTCTAAGTGGTCAGCTCGGGTGAAATGTCCTCTATGCTCCTAAATGCTCCAAAGTCATAGCTTTACTCCGAAATGCACCTGAACCTGAAAACATACCTAGAAGAGTAGAAAACATAGATATATATATATAGTAAAATAATAATATACCATGGATAAAAATTGGTCAAATCCAAGGTATATCAACTCCCCCCAGACTTACCCTTTTGCTTGTCCTCAAGCAAAACATACAGGCAGTCTCTCTGAAAGAGGTTTGAAAATATTTGGGAACTTAAGATTTTAAAAACATAGAAATCTTTCCTCAACAATTTTGCAACCACATTTAAACAGTCCTAATCACAAAAGCACACTATGCAATATCCTAACTTAGCAACCATTTCTAACATAACACAACTCATCAATTCACGTCTGACATCCCCTCTACTGATTTCATTTCTTAGCATAAATATAAAGTGAATGCTTTACCTTGGTAGTATTGATCACAGGATGCAAGGATTTCAGACAGGTATCTGGAGCTGCAGGTAAAAGTTAGATCCTAGTTTCTCTCTCTCTAAATTTCTCTCTTGAGTCAAAGTCTGCTTCCATTGCAGGATCAGTGACCAAGATTGGACAGGCTTCCATGAATCAAAACTTAATGGTGGTTGCCACCAAGTTCTGTTCACTTCTTTTTGACCTATATCCAAGAGTTCTTTCCGAAAACGAGCCTTGAAGATTGCCGCCTCCAAGTCCCGTTTCGAACTCTTTTATTTGAGTCTTTATGAATCAAGCCTTAATGGTTTTAGCCACCAAGTCCGGTTCAGACTCATCCTAATTAAACAATAGATCTTTCTTATATATATATATTTTTTTATTCTATAACTAATCTAGGGTCGAAATCTAGAGAGAGAAAATGTGATAAATAATCTAAACCAGGCGTTACCTTCCAGACCTATATGAAGAATCCGATCCCATGTGTACCAAGCCCCAAGACAAGCGGTTATGTCAGGTTTAGTGTTGGAAATCAGTTTTGGTTACTTCATGCGGTTCAAGGCAAGTGTGTAGTTGATAGGTTGATCTGCTTTATCATCTTTAGTGCTATCTGCAATCAGTAAATCTAAAATGGTGCTAAAGATTGGTTAGATATTCATGTTTAAACCAATATAAGATTATAGTCCCTATTTTCGATAGCTAAGCATAATTTTATTTGAAATTTTTTTTTACGTAAGAATAAAATAAATTATATCAGTAAATCTCCCCCCAGACTTAAATTACACTGTCCTAGTGTAACTCAGCCGGAGTTATGATGAAAAGTGTATGATGTACGAAATGTAACAAGTAGGTAAGATACATCTGACCGGGTTAGATATCGATCGATGGGTAAGTGTTACATCGATCGTCGTGTGGTTGCATATGTCGAACAATGTCGACGTCTCGTCGTCGGTCGATATTCAGGTCCTCCTACTTGGGTCTCCTAAATCTGAAAGAAATAAAACGAAAGAAATTAAATGCTAGCTAATAAAACCAAAGTAAAATACCTAATAGTGGGTTGCCTCCCACTCAGCGCTTGGTTATAGTCATTTAGCTTGACTGTGGTAGTGATTGGCTATTGGGTGGAGAAGCAGTTGCTTGTTGGAAAGCAAGACCCCACGTCATCTCTGCGCATTCTGGACCAAGATGCAATAAAAATTCTTGTGGCCTCATCATTTCTTGTCCATTTGTCATCCATCTTACCAAGTACATTGGAGATGTTCTGTAGCCTTTCTTGAATGTTGTCAATGCTGACCTGGTGCCAGCCTATGTTGTCATAGGCGTATGCTGAAAGATCTGTCAGTTCCTTTTGCATTGACTCCACTGTCTTGTGTATCAGCTGCTCGCCGATTGTTGTAGACTCGGCGTCGATCGATGCGATTATGTGTTCGTTGGTCGATCTCGGTGAGTTGCCGTCGATCAATTTTGCCTTTGTCCTATCGATCGATGCTGATATCTGATGTTGAGCTGTGAGTTGCCTCTGAATGTCTTTGACTTCTTTCTGTAGCCATTCTGCGTGGTTGTCTAGTCTAGTCCACTGATTTTGTTGTCGAATGGAAAGTAGATGTCATCGCAGCGTTTGTCAAGTCGTTCCTCCATGTTGTCTAGAGCAGTGTAGATCTTGGATGTGATCTTGTCAACTTCTGCTGCTGTGTAAGGAAGTAACTCCACAGGTTTCTTGCCATCGGTCCAGGGTCCTCTTAGCCTGTCGATCGATGCTGATTTTTCCTGCAAAAAACTTAGATTAGTAATGTTCTCAATATCCTTTTGGGCATCAAGTAATTGACTAGACAATTTGTTTAAATATGTCATGACTGGTGATATAAAACGGTCATGCATATCCTCGTAAGTCCTCAGCCTCTCATTCATTGCTGAGACTTTGGCGTCGAGCGATGTGAAGGTGCACATGTCGATCGATGTGGTTGGATGTTGGTCCTTCTTGCGAATGGTGTCCAGGTCTTGCTGTAGTAGGTCGATTTTGGTGCTTAGCCAGTCCACGTTGTTGTTGAGAGGGCAGTAAACGTCGTTTATCCTTGTATCGATGTATGAGACTTCCCATTCATCCATGTGCTGTGTTGAGCATCGCGGTTCTGCAAGGATCTGAGCTGTAGGAAGACTGACGTCGATCGATGTTGCACATGGTGCGTCGATCGATGCTGAGGTCGTAGCTTCCTTCTCAAGTTGCTGACGTAAACTATCAATTTCTGTCCTCATTTCTGCCATACATCTGAAAAGCTCATTGTAGCCTCTATCCAAAGGCTGATGTGTTTCATCTATCAGTGTTTTGAGTGTGGGAACCGAAATTCACACTGTCGATTTCCGTTTAAATAAGGAAACTAGGAAAACCCTAATTTCCCAGAGGACCCGGATATCTGTTAATTACCACACGTCAAGCAATCAGAACACGAGAATAACAACGATAAAAATAAGAAATCGAAAAGAGAGCAAAGTAGATCTTATTCCGAATCTGCGTATGAGCGTTACAACAAGGTATAAGCCGGGGCTCGAGAGCTGTCGGCGAGATTCCTAGTTCTAGCAACCCTAAGACGGCTAAACCTAATTGAGTCGCAGCTCGAAATAACAAAAACGGAAAATTGCCTAAATTGCTCTAAGTGCTAAGTTTGCTCTGAAAAAGTCCTCCTCCTTGCTCCTCGCCTAGGACTCCTTATATACTAGCTCCAAGGTCGGTTTACGCTTTTACTCTTCTGCCCTTAAGCCGTCATAGCATAAAAATGGAGATATTCCATTTTTCCTGATCTTCACAATTATCTTCAAAACTTCCGTATTTATCCGCGGAAACTTGACATTTATCCTTCCTCGTGGGCCAAGCGTGAACCATGCTGCGGTTCACGGGCTTTTGGTTAGGAAAAATCGTAGGATGGGCCTCGAGTCGTGTTTTAGGTCCCTTTGGGCCGTCTTCCGACTCGACACGTTTATTACGAGTTTTCCGCGGTTTCTAATCCGCGAAGTTTTATCGATGAATTAGAATAGCGGGAAACATGGACTGAGCTTGCTACGGTCTTCGGGAGATAGCATTTGAAGGTTTGACGAGAATGCAAGGACTGGTGTCGTATCGATGTTCGGAAAGGTTCAATCGCTACTCAGCGACCGAACTTTGGCTCGAGCCCGGTCGCTACGTAGCGACCGAGCGAGACGAGTGCTCGGTCGCTACGTAGCGACCGAGCGAGACGAGTGCTCGGTCACTACGTAGCGACCGAGCTTTGGCTCGAGCTCGGTCGCTACGTAGCGACCGAGCGGGACGATCGCTCGGTCGCTACGTAGCGATCGAGCTTGGCCGAGCTCGGTCGCTACGTAGCGACCAAGCGGGACGATCGCTCGGTCGCTACGTAGCGACCGAGCTTTGGCTCGAGCTCGGTCGCTATGTAGCGACCGTGCGGGACGATCGCTCGGTCGCTACGTAGCGACCGAGCTTGGCCGAGCTTGGTCGCTACGTAGCGACCGAGCTTTGGCTCGAGCTCGGTCGCTACGTAGCGACCGAGCGGTACGATCGCTCGGTCGCTACGTAACGACCGAGCTTGGCTGAGCTCGGTCGCTACATAGCGACCGAGCGGGACGATCGCTCGGTCGCTACGTAGCGACCGAGCGGGATGATCGTTCGGTCGCTACGTAGCGACCGAGCTTTGGCTCGAGCTCGGTCGCTACGTAGCGACCGAGCGGGACGATCGCTCGGTCGCTACGTAGCGACCGATCTTGGCTGAGCTCGGTCGCTACATAGCGACCGAGCGGGACGATCGCTCGGTCGCTACGTAGCGACCGAGCTTTGGCTCGAGCTCGGTCGCTACGTAGTGACCAAGCGGGACGATCGCTCGGTCGCTACGTAGCGACCGAGCTTTGCTCGGGATTGGTTGCTGCATAGCGACCGGACGGCGTGTATGCGTGGTGACCGAGCTTTGTTTGTTCGGTTTGAATCCCAAAGGATACTTCTTCGTAAAAACTTCGTATTGGTTATTTTTACGAAAATTACATCTCTTCTTTTACTATCTCTTTCGGAAATACGATCTCCGAGGATTTTCGGGTGGTAATTCCGTCGTAACCGTTTTTGACCCCAACAGTTAGCCCCCAGCCCGTTAGGATCATGCATCGTAGGATCCTAGCGTGCGGTTAGGCATGTTTGGCAAGTTAGGCGTGATGGATGGAATTAATATCCGAAAGTCCGAGCTTGAATAGTAAATCCTCATGCATTATAAGAAGGGAGGTAACTTGTTCCATAATTTTTTCACTTTCTTGTTTTTCTCTAAAATCTTTCTTAAAAAACTTTCTATCTTTCTCTCCACCCTTTTTGTCTATTCTCTCAAGAGAAGTGTAAAGATGTCGAGCAAGAAAAAGATTGCGAGAAAAGGGTCTTCGTCCGCGAGTCCTTATGAAGAGCTCGTCGTTCCGAAGATGGAGTTCGTGCCTCACTCGGTGCATCCTGCCGAGAACGAGGCATGGTGGGTTGGTCATTATGGCTCGTTGACCCCTCCCAAGGAGAAGCCGTTCCCGGTCCTGGTCCATCGTGGAGTCGAGGAAGAGGATGCAAGGAGGACTACTGACGAGTTTCTCGCGACGATGCGATCGTTCTACCACATCCCGGATGCTGTGGAGTTCCGGATTCCCTGCCGCGGGGAATGTGCTAACAGCCCCCCGGAGGGTTACTTTACTTGCTATGAGGCGTTCGTAGTGCGTTGTCGCCTATGGTTCCCCATACCCGAAATTCTCGTCCGAGTGTTGGATCGTTTCGAAGTTGCGATAAGTCAGTTGACACCCCTCGCCATTCAGCATCTTATTGGGATCCTGATCCTAAGCTACGAGCATGGCCTTTCCCTTTCCGTTGATCATTATGAAACGCTTTTGAGGCTTCAACTTGTCAGGGGTACGGATAAGCATAGGTTGGTCCCTCGGAAATTTATGTCAGTGGTTAAGAAGTTTATTTCGAACTTCAACTCGTGGAAGAAGTTCTTTTTCTTTGTTCGTATGGACGCTGCATCCGTCGAAGAGAGTTGCATTCCACTGTTCCGGAGGTTGCCGAATGATCGTCCCTTCATCAACCCTTTCGCTCCGTTCCCCGAGGACATCATTTCGGTGAGGGATCTTCTCAGGAATGGTCCCTTCTTCTGGACTTCTTTTACGCCGAAGAGGGTTCGGAAGGCACTGAGATTCGTGCAACCCGGTCCTACTTTGGATGCGGACACGGGAAGCGAATCCGAACCCGACGACCAGAATCCCGTCGAAGCTCCAACAGCTGTGCCGGAGTCGAGCTCTTGGAAGGGAAAAGATGTCGATCTTGGCGACATAGAGTTTTCGATGGATGACTCTATGCTTCCAGGATGGGATCCGAACCTTGCTTACGGCGACGAGAGCGGTTCGAGCGAGGCCCCTATTCCGGATTTCGATGATTTCTTTGCTGGGCTGCCATCGGGTTTCGATGCTCCTCCTCCTACGAAAGAATCGGCGAGGCCGAGAGTCGTTGCGGAAGGATTTCGCATCATCAATGGGGTTAGTTTTTTGAGAATTTTTTGGTGATTGTCCTGTGTATATGTTTATAACATGCCAATCGATTTTGCAGGGCCTGAGCTTGCTGGGCTCGGCCATTGAGGCGGGCCATAGAGAAGCCATGGTCTACCGCTTCAAAGCGGAGAAAGCGGAGCGGGATCTCGCTCGCGTGCAAGGCGAGATGCTGGAGCGAGAGGCGCAACTTACTCGTGATCATGCGCGGGCTGTTCGTAAAGCGGAGAGGAAAGGCAAAAGAGAAATCGTCGAGGTGATGAAGACTCGTGCATCTCAATTTCAGGTTGAGTATGGGAACCTCAAGAATGCCTTTACCTCGGTGGGTGACTTTCGCGAGTGCCGCGGTTCGGTCGGAAGTCTTTGGAGGACGCGAGCCGATGACTATGTGTTTGAAGAGGAAATGAGCTTGATGAAGAGTGGGATGAGTGAACGTGCCCATGCTGAGGCGCTTATCCCTCCGATTGACGAGAAGATTCAAGGGTTCTGGGATTCCATCCCGGTTTCCCCTGATACCGAGGAGGTTCCGACCGGGTTTCCCGATGGTGGCGAGGAAGTGGATCGTCCCGCGGATGCGTTCGGCGCTTCGTTGTCCGGGGACTTTGACTTTGGATTATGAGGGGCGGATTAGTTATCCTTTTATCTGTTTTCGGCCAAGTGTGGCCCTTTGAATTTGGATTTTGTTTAGGCCTAGATGGCCGTATTTGTATTTACCGGGACTGGCCGTTGGTGGCTTTGAATCCCTTGCCGCTTTGCGCGGTTTATTTATATGATAAATGTTTTGTTTCGAGTTTTCCTGAGTAGGGTTGAAGTAAATACGAGTTGTCGTCTCATTAGACGTTCAATCTGTTGGTTCGTTCGTGATTTTCGTAAAAATTTACTTATCTTTACGATTTTCGAGAACATTGAGATATGAACGGAGAGACATGGTTTAGGATCTCGTATCTTTTAGAGATCATGCCTTGAGATGTTTGAGACCAGAGCGTTGGGTTTAGGGCAAGACCTAGGTTTACTTTCGGTTAAGGTTTGTGCGGTGACTAGCCGGCTATTGTTTTTCCTGTTGCGATTTCTTCCTGACTCGCACCGATTTAAAGTCCGCGATATGTTCTCGGCTTATATGACTTGTATGGTACGAATCGAGCATCTTCTCAGAATCAACTGGAAGTGCTAAACCAAAATTTCGGATTTTTGTTGTAGCGCGCTTTTGTCCTTGTGCTGGACGTTTTTAAAGATCAAAAGAGTGATCGGATTGCGTTTGTTTAAGACGGCTGGCGTGTTCGTCGGGGCCAATCGACGAACGGGGTGTAAGGTTTTTGGTGGTCGCGTTCGGACAATTTGTTAGCATTGTCCTCGAATTTTAACTTTTGCGACGTCTCGCAGTTATTTCGAGGATTATACGTGTATTTTTGCGTGTTTGAAAGGCGATAATCTTTACGATTTTTGGGCCGGAAGGGGCCGCAGACAAGAGTCTTAACGTTTTCAGGCGTGTCCTGAAAGTTTCTTGTGTTTTACTGAAGCGTAAACGTTTTCGATAAAAAGGACAACGTATATTGTAGTAAAAGTTTTTGAAGTTTCTAAAAACTCGATTACAATAATGAAGATTTTTCTAAGTGGGAGTATACGAGTATACGCACCCACTCCCCCCCCCCCTTTTTAGAGAGGGGGATAGCTGAACTCGTCTTTTGACGAGCTGCCTACGTACCCCTTTCGAGGATCAAGCCATCTCGTAGTTCTGTTTCATGCCGCGAGTGTTCTTACTCGGCGGTAGATGTCGCGATGTCCGCCTTGACCGTGTCGATCGTGGCTGGGTCGACGCTATTTTCCGGATGTTCCGGTTGAGTTGTCGCGTGGGCTTCGGATTTATGTCGAGCTTCGACGTCCGATGCGTTTGCGTCGATAGACGATTTTACTTCGTCTTCTCCCGGGGCGCTTTTGGCTGAAGATCGATCTATCTTCGCGCGTTTGCCGTTTGCGGAAGCCGTGATTTGCCTTAACTTATGCTCCGCGAGGAAGCATAGTCGCGACTGTTTTTGGCATCCCCAGATGGCCGCGACTCCGCTCGGCGTTGGGAACTTGAGACCCAGGTGGTAGGTTGACGGAACTGCCTGCATGGCGTTGAGCCATGGGGTTCCCATGATCACGTTGTAGATAGCGGGATGATCGACTACCGCGAATTCGACGATTTTCGTGATCTCCTTGGCCATGACTGGCAATTGGATTGATCCGAGAGTCATCGACACTTCGCCTGAAAAACCCGTGAGTGGTTTTGGCGTTGGAATTACTTCTCCGAGTTTGATACTCATCCGCTTGAGAGTGTCGCGGAAGATTACGTTGACCGTGCTTCCCGTGTCGACGAGTACCCTTCCGACTTCTAGATCTCGTATGACGAGATCTATGACAAGCGGGTCGCAGTGAGGTTGGTCGATACCGCCGGCTTCTTCCTCTGTGAAGGTGATCGAGCAACTTTGGCCGTCTCGAGGAGGAGACCATGTAGGCCAATTTGCACTTGATTCTGCCTTCCGTTGGTAAGCCTTGATGGCCGACACGGTATCGCCGCAGTATTGTGATCCTCCGATGATCATATTGACTCTGCGACGATTGTTATCGTTCCCTTTGTCATCCGGCCTCCTACCGCGTTTATCCCCAGGATGGTTTCGTTGAGGGGATTTTTCAGCGGGCGGATTTCTATCCGTCTTTGGAGGCCGATCAGAATCGAGGATGAGATCCTTGACGCTAGTTACTTCCGAAAGCTCTCCAGCGAGTAGCTTCGCGGCCAGTCTTGCTCCCAAGACTTTGCAATTGGTCGTGGAGTGTCCTCGGGATTGGTGGAACTCGCAGAAGGTGTTTTCGTCATACCCTTGATTGCGAGTCCATGTGTTGCCCGTGGTCCGGCCTTGATCCGAACTGATCGCATAGTTATGCGCCCCTTGGAGATCTTCCCCCTCGTGATGGACGTACTTGTCGTTACGAGAGTTCTTCTTTTTCCCCTTCGGATCTGCGTCTTTCGAGGATGGTCTTGCCGGCTTATGTTTTTGCGATAAGACTTTAGTTTCTTCCTCGACTATGATGTAGTCCGTTGCTTTGTGGAGGGCGTCCTGGATCGTTCGCGGTTTGTCGAGAGTTATCCATTTTCTGAATTTCGACTTGTACCAGAGCGTCTTTCTCAGCGCGTCGATGGCCACTTTGTCGCTTATCCCGCTGACCCTGGACATTATCAGCTTGAACCGACTGATAAACTCGCGGAGGGGTTCGTCTTCCCTCTGGGAGAGACTCCAGAGGTCAACATCGGAGGTTTCCCTGTCTATGAATACAGAGTACTGTTTGAGGAATTCCGATGCGAGCTGTCGAAAACTCCCGATGGTGTTGCGACGAAGGCGTGCGAACCATTCGAGCGCTGCTCCTTCGAGATTTTCGACGAACAGGCGGCAATAGCCGGCATCTTTTTCGCCGTCCTTCAGTCTTGCTCTTCCCATCGCGATGTGGAAAGCCTGAAGGTGCGCTTTTGGATCGGCCGTACCATCGTACTTCGGTACTTTGATCTTTCCCGGATCGGACACCCTCATGTCCGAAATGCGACTGGTAAAGGGGGTCTTTCGAGCTCCTTCCAGCAGTCGATCGATCTCGGGGGCAGCACTAGTAGCATGATGGATTTGAGACTTTACGGCTCTCACTTCTGCCGCAGTCTTAGTGATGTAGTCGCGAAGATCGCGGATATCCGATGTCTCGTCAGTGGATTTCCGAGCCTGTCGGCGTTTACTGCGAGTGAGCTCGGTTTGCCTTTCGGCCAGCTCCTCTTGTTCGTTCCAATAGGCGACTTCTTCTTCTTCCGTCATTGGTTTTTCGAACGGGGAGCCTTCCCGAGCGGATCGGCTTCTGGTCCTTCTTGGATGTCTGTCTACATCCTCGTCGGTGTCGTTGGAGACATCGCTAGGATCCAGGTCAATGTGTTCGGCTTCGTTATCCTCCGAGTCCTTTGCAGGGGGCGGAAGATTTTCAGGGTTCCCCTTTTCGACGGGAGATTTCTCGCTAGGGTTTTGACCGGAAGGTCGTTCCCGCGCGAGTCCTGCTCTATCGAGTGGGGTGGCGAAGTCGAGCCTCTTCCCGCGGATTTTGGTGGTTCCGCGGAGACAGATAGCTTGGGTTCTTGCCGTTAAGGTTTCAACCTGTTTGGTCAAGGTATTAACGAGCTTATCCTGTTCTTCCGACCTTTTCTCATAGGCGGCGTTGGCTTGCGCATTGGCCGCGGATACGTCCGCTACTGGAGTGTGGAGATCGGTGCCGCTGCCTCCATTAAGAGGAGTTTGCACGTTATCCGCGTCGTTGGTTGACATGTCAGATTGTGTGTGGCTTTTGCGGGTTAGATTGATCCGTAAGTCCCCCTCCTTCTAGCGCCAAACTGTGGGAACCGAAATTCACACTGTCGATTTCCGTTTAAATAAGGAAACTAGGAAAACCCTAATTTCCCAGAGGACCCGGATATCTGTTAATTACCACACGTCAAGCAATCAGAACACGAGAATAACAACGATAAAAATAAAAAAATCGAAAAGAGAGCAAAGTAGATCTTATTCCGAATCTGCGTATGAGCGTTACAACAAGGTATAAGCCTGGGCTCGAGAGCTGTCGGCGAGATTCCTAGTTCTAGCAACGCTAAGACGGCTAAACCTAATTGAGTCGCAGCTCGAAATAACAAAAACGGAAAATTGCCAAAATTGCTCTAAGTGCTAAGTTTGCTCTGAAAAAGTCCTCCTCCTTGCTCCTCGCCTAGGACTCCTTATATACTAGCTCCAAGGTCGGTTTACGCTTTTACTCTTCTGCCCTTAAGCCGTCATAGCATAAAAATGGAGATATTCCATTTTTCCCGATCTTCACAATTATCTTCAAAACTTCCGTATTTATCCGCGGAAACTTGACATTTATCCTTCCTCGTGGGCCAAGCGTGAACCATGCTGCGGTTCACGGGCTTTTGGTTAGGAAAAATCATAGGATGGGCCTCGAGTCGTGTTTTAGGTCCCTTTGGGCCGTCTTCCGACTCGACACATTTACTACGAGTTTTCCGCGGTTTCTAATCCGCGAAGTTTTATCGATTAATTAGAATAGCGGGACACATGGACTGAGCTTGCTACGGTCTTCGGGAGATAGCATTCGAAGGTTTGACGAGAATGCAAGGACTGGTGTCGTATCGATGTTCGGAAAGGTTCAATCGCTACACAGCGACCGAACTTTGGCTCGAGCCTGGTCGCTATGTAGCGACCGAGCTTTGGCTCGAGCTCGGTCGCTACGTAGCGACCGAGCGGGATGATCGCTCGGTCGCTACGTAGCGACCGAGCTTTGCTCGGGTTTGGTTGCTGCATAGCGACCGGACGGCGTGTATGCGTGGTGACCGAGCTTGATTTGTTCGGTTTGAATCCCAAAGGATACTTCTTCGTAAAAACTTTGTATTGGTTATTTTTACGAAAATTACATCTCTTCTTTTACTATCTCTTTCGGAAATACGATCTCAGAGGATTTTCGGGTGGTAATTCCGTCGTATCCGTTTTTGACCCCAACATTGAGCTCCTTTCCCAGTTTCTCCTGAGCTCCACAAATACCAAACACCATTTCATCGATTTCTTCTTTGGTGTAGAGTTCTGGTGCCAGTCTTGTGAGTGTGAAGGAAGTGGCATGTTCTGGAAGACAGATGTGGCTCTCTTCAAAAAGAGATGCTCTTTCCAAGTATTTTCCTGATGTTGTCCTTTGTGACAGGTATCATCTCACCAGCTGCGCTTCGTGCGTGTCCACGCTCATCTCTGTAGACTCCATATTCGTCCCTTTGTTCCCAAGTGAACTTTCTGGCTCCATACATGTCGAAAGCGCGGCTCCCACATTCATAGCGTCTCTCGATCGACGTCGGATTATCCATATCGATCGACGTTGGTGTTACCCTGTCGATCGATGTCTCCATTATACCGTCGATCGATGCTTGCCCTTTTGGTTGGCGTGATAGATCTGGGTTGGTCTCTATTGGGGTGACTCCTGCGTGGTTGTTGGGATCTGTTAGAATGACGTCTGGAGTGCCACGTTGCTGTGAGAACAGGTTTTCGGGTCCATTGGTTACTTAAAGGATGTCTGCTATGTCCTCTCTGGACACTTGTAAAATCCTTCCATCCATTGCACGTGCGTTGCCATCTGGATCCCTGAAAATACCAAATTCATCAGGTGTTAGAAAACCATAATCAATGTTTGCATAATTATTCTTTTTAGAAATAGAGAGATTAGGGTTTAGAGTAGTATCGATCGATGTAGATACAGTTACATCGATCGATGGCAGAGTAATTTCTGCAGAACTTGTGTTCTTGAGATGATTGCTCTTCATGGATTTTTCTGTTGATGTAGAAGGAAGAGTGTTCATCTTATTTGCTTGTGTATTTGCTCTGATGTGTGTAGGTGGTTTCGGAGGTGCAAAACGATTTATATAGGTATATGTAAACCTAGTTAGGGAGGAAATATTCTCCTGCTCCTGAATTTTCGCTGCGGCGCGAATATCGATCGATGTTCCTTTCGGTGTGTCGATCGATGTAAGCGGTTGTTTTGCTGGACGAGGGTGGGTATCGACCGATGTGGAGTGCACAGCGTCGAACGATGTTGGAAACGTGTTGGTGAAATTGTGTATTTCAAGTCTTTCATCCTGCAAAGACATTTCTATTGCACGTTCTTTCCAGTAATCCTCATCGTATTCCTCGGTATGTTCCTCATGAGGTGAAGTAATTACAGTGTCAACTGCAAAACTTTCATGGAAACCACTGTCTGCGCAACTGCCTATGGAATAATCATCATGTCCTCTCCTGGTTGGAGGTTGGAAGGCAAAATGTTGGTAGCAATGATTAGGTGAAGCGAAATGGTCAAGTGGGTGCATTATGTCGAATGACGTGTTGTTGTGGTCATCGGTCACCATTTACACATTGGAATCGATCGATGGAAAGAATGGGGGTGTCGGTCGATTTCGAGTACTCTGTTTCGTACTCCGATTCATACTCTGCTCCACAATGGCATGCGCCAATGAAGCCAAGTTCTTTCCCATAATCCACAGAATTAATTACCTTTCTCTTAGGTCGGATGGGATCGTAGTGGATGTTTGGGTCTATGAGCGTTAGACACAATTTATTTTTGTTCATGTCACATACAGCTTCTACTGTAGCTAGGAAGGATCTTCCAAGCAGAAGTGAAGAGTTCCAGTAAAGCTCGATGTCTAAGACATGAAAATCTACAGGGACAAGGGCATTACCAATCAGTACCTCCAGATCTCTTATGATGCCTCCGGATCGTTTCTCTGAAAGATCCACGAAGGTGAAGGATTCTGTTGAGGGTTCGATGGTCAAACCAAGCTGGTCCGCCATGATCCTAGGGAGGATACTAACCGATGCTCCTGTGTCACACATTGAATGGGGAAATTCAACACCTTTGATTATGCATGGTATTGCAAACTTCCGAGGATCACTCTTCTTCGTCAATGTGATCCTGTGTTTCATCTTTCCTCTGACTTGATGAAACATTCTCCTAATGTCCTCCTCAGTTACCTTTGTTTCTCTGAAGAACATCCACAACCGGTGTGTGAAGTAAGCTTCATCAAAAGGTTTTTCGATTGGGATTCTGAGGACTCGTTTAGTGAAACCATCCATCTCCTTATCGTTAGCTTCCCTCTTAAGGTTTTTAGGAATCTTCTCCTTCCTTTTTCTTAACCTTCTCCCTTCAGATTCTTTTTCTTCTTGAACAGGTTCTGTTGAACTATTTAAAGGGTTGGGTGTTGGTTCGGGTGGGTTTGCTAATGGTTTAGGTGGTGGTCTGAGTGCATTGATGTAATCATTATCGATTGAGGGTAACCGCATTCGGTATGTCAGAGGTGCCTGTCGATCGATGGGAGGTGTGTTGTGACGATCGACGTCGGACTCACTCTGTCGATCGATGGTTGAGTTAACCGATCGATTGATTTTTTCATAGAAAGGGGGGGTGGGTGAGGATGCTTAGCTGCGAATTCTCCATGAGTTAGAATTCGAACCGCATTGCATTCAGTCGAATCGGCAGACGACGTCGATCGATGTCTGGAGTAAACCGTCCATCGATCTTCATCATGGTCTGTCGATCGATGCGAGTTCATCGACATCGGTCGACCATTGGGATCCGCCGAGACTCATGGAGCTTTCGATTTTGAAATCTCCTTCCTCAAGGTTTTCATTTCTCACCACTTGCCAGAATTCATCATCTATGATGGCATTTATGTGGTGTTTCCCTTTGTCGGCTCCTGCTTCTCTAGCAAAAGCTTCTTGCCTCTTAATAGTCTCGCCCGTCTAAATTACTTGGGTTTCAAGTTTTCTCACCTGAGTCCCTAAGGTCTCGATTTTGGTGTTCAGATTGTTGTAGGCAGAGTCTATCTTACCGTTGAAATCCACGGTGATTTGTTGTGGTCCCAACAGTACTCGATCAAGCATTTCTTCGATCTTGCTTTCCTGAGTTTGGGGTGGTGGATTTTGATAGTAAGAGTTCGAGTAGCTCTTGATGTTGTTGAAGGGTTTTTGAAATTGTGAACTTTGGTTACTTCTTTTGCCATTTCCAAAGAAGTTTCTGTTTCCGCCCTGGTTTCCAAATTTTTGGAATCCGGTACCTCCGATGTAGTTCACATCTTCTTCTCCTTCAGTATCTGCTACTTCTCCTTCAGCTGAACAGACTTGCTTCCTAAGAAGTTCGTGCACCACATCTAACTTAGCTCTTACTTCGTCCATTTGTTCCTTCCCGATAGAGGCTACAGACTTCTTCCGTTCAGAGTCAGTGTTTTTGGTGCTGCTGCTGTTAGCAAGGTTTTCGATAAGTCTCACAGCTTCCAACGGATTCCGAGTAGTGAAGTTTCCTTCACTCGCCGTATCAAGAGCCATTTGATACTGTAAGGCGAGACCTCGGAAGAAAGTGCTTAGCAGCTGCACTTCATTAAATCCGTGGTGTGGACAGTCTCGCTGGAAAAACCTAAATCTAATCCACGCATCTTTGAAGGACTCTCCAGCCTTCTGCGAGAATGTGGAAATTTTGTTCCGAAGTTCTTCAGCGCGCGCCTCATCGAAGAAGTTTCGTAAGAAAGCATTCTTGATGTCGCTCCAGGATGTTAAAGATCCTGTGGGTTGCTACCTAAGCCAGTGCATCGCTTCTCCATTCAGCGTGTATCTAAAGAGCTTGCACAGCAGGTAATCTTCAGGGACTCCTTCCATCCGAATGGCAGCGATTAGATCCTTGAACCGTTCCAAATGGTCCATAGGATGCTCGTGCGGTAACCCAGAGTAGGGTATCTGGGACACGAGAGTGTAGTATTGAGGCTTCAGCTCAAAATTCTGCTTCTGGATCTCCGTAAGTCGAATCGCTGATCGGTTGGAATAGTACTCATCTGGGCGATTGTAGTCGGCCAGTGGTTTCGATCGAGCGTCCTCATCTACAGGTTGAGCAGCTCCTGTAGCATCAGCATCAGGGATTACAGTTCCCTGAGCATCTATTTTCTGACCTGTTGCATTACGCAGATGACCGGCCTGGTCATACAGGTTTCCGTTCTCATCCTGAGTTAGAATAATAATGTTTACCATTTTTGACGACACGTTATCGATCGACGTACGCGGTGTATCGATCGTTGTCGAAACGACTGGGATCGATCGACGATGACGGTCTGGTGTCGGTCGACGGTTGGTTGTGTGTATCGATCGACGACGAAGTGGTTGCGTCGAGCGATGTGGAACGTTGACCTCTATGGATGGTGCGTTCCAAATGAGCAGGATCGTCTGAGAACAGCAAGTCTTTCTCCTTGTTGCTTCTGGTACCGCTGGGCATGCACCTGAAAAGACAAGAAAAAGAAAGATTATTAGAAAAGGGGGTAAAGAAAAGAATAAGAACAAATAAAACTAAATCTAATGGCGATCAAAGCTCCCCGGCAACGGCGCCAAATTTGATACCACTCAAATTACCCTAAGGAGTGTTACTCTAATCAAAAGAGGTTCAGATGTAGTACTTAGGGATCGAATCCACAAGGAGCTAGGGAACAATTAAATCTAGTGTTTATTAATTCTAAAGGTTGTAATGTTTTTAATAAAATAGCAATAGTAACTAGCAAGTAAATGATAAATGTAACTTAGGTTGGAAATGATATTAGATGCAGGGCCACTATTCAGGTGTTGGAGATTATAATTCCTATAAATGCCTAACTGTTGCATGCATGATATATTAGAGCTCATTCGCTTAACTCAGTGATCAGCAGTCGCATGTACCACTGCTTAACAGACTAGATCTTGTGTCTCACCAGTTAGATGCAGACACAAGAGAGTGTCGATCGATAGTCTATTAAGACGTCGACCGATACACTTTTACCAACATCGATCGATTGTCAGTTGGGGACATCGATCGACGGGTTCTAGCCAGGCCTATGCGCGAGTATGAAAATGCTCTACTAAGATTCTAAATTGGCGGTTAGCCCTCTCTAGCAATCCTAATATGATAGATAGATGTCAGGATGGGATAACAAGGGTGCTTGAATATGCAATCCTATGATCATGTTCTAGTTAGGTAGGCTAAAACAAGCAATGAATACAAATCTATCATGAATATCACAACAAGGCAGATCTATAGTTTGGGGCTAATCCCACAAACCTATCTGAACCCTGGATCTAACAGTTGAACTACTCAGACATAGCAAAGCAATTCATATCAATGGATAAATAGAAACTCATAGAATAGATGATAAGAAAATGAAACAAGGAGTTCCAATCATAAGTGATCTTCTCTCCCAAATGAAACTTGTAACAAAACTAGGTCTAGAAAAGAAAAGCTCTCCCTGCCGTCAAACACTTAGGCAGTATATATTCTACTAGGTTAAAAACTCGTCAGGGCATTTTGGTAATTTGGCTTGGCCTTGGTTTTTAAGTCTGCTGAATCCATAATGTCGCGTCTGGTGTCTCGACATCGATCGATGGTACTTGTGTACATCGATCGATATTAATCTTCATCTGTCGAGGCATTTCCCAATATCGATCGTCAGCACTGATGCGTATCGATCGATTATTCTTCCTCTCGTCAACCTCTAAGTAGTCAGCTCGGGTGAAATGTCCTTTATGCTCCAAAATGCTCCAAAGTCATAGATTTCCTCCGAAATGCACCTGAACCTGAAAACATACCTAGAAGAGTAGAAAACATAGATATATATAGTAAAATAATAATATACCATGGATTAAAATGGGTCAAATCCAAGGTATATCAAAGGTAGATGGTCTGAAACTGAAGCCATGCTGACGGCTGTCAAGGATTCTCACTCCGCAAAAGTGTCCAAACTCGAGGTTGAGATAGGTGAGCTCGAGAGGGACCTCGGGAAGACGGCGAGCTCTCTGCTTAAGGAGAAGAAGGCCAGGAAGGCCAAATATTTGGAGGTGCGTCGACTTCAGCGTCAGATCGAGGGTGACGTAGGATTAGCAAGCCGCGGGATCCGAGAGGCCACGGATGCTCTCCGCTCTTAGTTCCAGGCTCGTTTGGCAAAGATCTCTGCCTTTCTTGGCTCCCTCGAGTGCATCCGGAGCAGGGATTTGGCCTTGGCGACGATTGAGGGCGGGATGGCCGTAGTTCGGGCATTCCAGAGCGAGACTCCTCTGTCCTTAGAGGCCGAAGAGACCCGGTTATCCGGCTGCAAGGGGGATTTGGCAGCCGTGGATGGAGATTTCGACCTCATCCTAGTTGATCTGAAATCCACGTACTTCCTTCCGACGTGTTCAGAAGACCCAGAGGGAAAACATCCCAAGGACGGAGAAAACGGGGGTGACGCGGCTCCAGGCTTGGACGAAGCGATGGGTGAAGAGGGAGCGTGAGTTCAGAAGACTGGCCGTTTGTTGCCTTAAATAGCTTTATTTCATGTTTCGGGACTGGTCGTTTGTGGCTTTGAATCCCTGCCGTTCTGCGGCTTTCTTATTATGACAAGATAATCAAGTTGCGTTTTTCGTGAGTTAGTGTATGGTGTGGAAGGAAGGTGATGAGTTGTCGTCTCATATCCTTCTTCGATGTGAAATGTCTTGTTCGAGATCTGTTTCGAGAGATTTTCCGCGTGATATAGATTTCGCAGGATATCTGAAGATGTCGAATATAAACATAGAGGCATGGTTTTAGGATCTCGTATTTTTTTGATATCATGCCTTGAGATGTTAGAGACTAGTGCGCTGGGTTCAGGGCAAGACCTAGGTTTACTTTCGGTTTTAATATTTATGCGGTGACTAGCCGGCTATCGATTTATCTGTCGTGATATTAACCTGATTCGTACAGATTTAAAGTCCGCGATAGGTTCTTGGCTTACACGACTTGTTTGATACGAATCGAGCATCTCTCCAGAGACAATTTTTAAGCCAACTGGGAGTGCTAGACCAAAATTTTGGGTTTCTTTTATAGCGCTATTATCTTTGTGTCGGATGTACGAGAGTCATCTTCGTGAGATGGCTATTTCTGTTTAGGACGTTCAAGATTTCGATGTGATCAGCACCGAACTTGGCGGCAGATGTCGCCTTTTTGAGTTTTTGCGCAAAATATGTGTTTGGCTGAGGTGTTTAACATGTTCATTGTTTTTCGTGACGAAGGTTTCGTTTTGTCGGCCGAAAAAAATAACTCTTGAGGCATTTTTTGCGACGTCTTGCGATGCCGAAGGTTGCTTTTCCCTAAAGACTGGTTTATTTTCGAGGACCTGAAAATAGTTTGTGGATAAAAATGTTTCGCTTGGTTAAAATATGTCGGAAACATCGAGGGCGTGGTCAGATGTTTTCGAATTTGAGAGAATACGAGTTTACGTGTCCACTCCCCCCCCCCCCCCTTTTAGTGAGGGGGGACAGCTGAATTTGCCTTTCGACAAACTGCCTACGTACTCCATATGGAGATCAAGCCGTCTCGTAGTTCGGTAGTTGCGAGGTGGTTTGTTTAGTGATAGTATTTTTTGAGATGCATTGCGTTCCAGGTTCTTGGAATTTTTACGCCTTGCATGTTGGCTATTTCGTAGGAGCCTGGTCGGACGACCTTTTATATTTTATAGGGTCCTTCCCAATTTGCTCGAAGTTTTCCCATGTTTCGTTCAGCGGTGTATTGGAAGACTTTGCGAAGGACCAAATCCCCTTCACTGAATCTGCGATTCCGTACGTTGGAATTATAGTACATTGCGGCTGCGTGTTGGTAATTTTGGATTCAAATGCGGCTGCATTCCGTTCCGTATACCAGAGCAAAAGGTGTTTCTCCCGTTGCTCGCCTTGGGGTGGTACGGTGGGACCAGAAGACTCCTTCGAGTTCGTCGGCCCACCTGCCTTTTTTAGCCTCTAGGCGTTTTTTGTGTCCGTCGAGAATGGTCTTTGATCGTTTCAGCTTGTCCCTTGCATTGCGTATACCTGGGCGTCGACTTGTTCAGTCGTATCTTCCATTTTTCGCAAAATGCCTCGAACTGGGTGGAGATAATATGAGATCCGTTATCGGTTACGATCTCGTAAGGAACTCCATGCCTACAGATGATGTTTTTCCATACGAAATTTTCGACTTGGACATCTTTTATACTTGCGTATGAATCTGCCTCTACCCATTTTGAGAAGAAATCGGTGAGGACTAAGAGGAAACGCTTTTGCTTTGAATTATGAAGAGGTCCGACTATGTCCATGGCCCAGCGCATAAAGGGATAGGGCGATGTGATGGAGGAAAGAACTTCGGCTGGTTGTCGGATGGTTGGAGCATGCCTTTGGCATTTTTCTCATTTTTGCGCGAATTTCTCGCAATCTCTGATCATCGTTGGCCAGTAGTATCCATGGCGTTTGATTCTCACTACTAGCGATGGAATGGTTTCCGCAGGACCCAGAACATACTTCCTCCATCACTTTTCTCGCTTTTTCTCCTTCCAGACACGTCATGAGTGGTCCGGAGAATCTCCATTTGTAAATTTTGCTGTCGACTGTTACATAACGTGCGGCCTGCGTTCGGACTTTGCGGGCTGCCCATTTAATGAGATCCTAGGATGATGCTCTGGAACAGATGGGATAATCCTTGCAGAAACGAATCAAAAGACTCAAGTTTCTCAAGGTATGTGGATCGAATGGTGACACAAGAGACTGCGGAAAGGCTCCTTGATACTCCTAGGCAATAGATCGGATATGACACACCAAACTAGAGCCCTTAGTTTCGGGATATTACACACCAGAAGTTGGGTATTACACACCAACACTCAATCAACTCGACAAGCAAGAAGAAACGAGAAAACAAAGGCTTTTGATAAAAAGATGCATGCTGATACAAGGGGCAACGACCACAATATAAAGGAGAAGCCTTGTACATGCACAAGGTCTCGGAAATAACAAAAACTCTTAAGTCTAAAGGCTCCCTCGAAAACTAGACAAAGACATTGTTTTCGAAAACTAAATAACATAAAAACATAGCTATAAAAATAACATAAGGTCTTCATGTGGACAGACCAAGATCAATCATCTAGGAGATAGGAGAAGTAGACTTGTGGCCTCGTTAAAAACCTTCCTATGGAAAACCCAGTGGGACAAAACCAAAGGTTAGGAAAAGAGCACTTACAAGCTACTTGCCAAGATGATGATCAGCTTGAAGGTGGAGTAGCTTGAATGATGGTTAAGGTGTCTTGGATGATCAAGCTTCGGCCAAGACTAATGTATTCTTCTTGTTTCCAAGCATTCTTCAATGTTGCATACTCAGCTACAATCTCTTCAGGTTCAGGTTTATACTTCCACTCCTTGGGGCTTTCCATGATCACATCATCCCCTCCCTCTTCAAAAAGATTTTTCCTCAAATCTGCTTTACCTGCAATAGAGGGGGCCAAGTCAGTAATATCAAAGTTTAAAATCAGATTACACTTACCTTGCAAGCCTCTTTGATAGGCATTATTGCTGACTTGTTCGGATATGTAGAAGGCATTTATCCATTTAGTTCCAGATTCATTATTCAAACCTGATACATTGAAACAAAGCAAGTTAGCACATGAAAAGTTATCATAGAGTAATAATCTTATTCCAAATTTGTTTCTGCTCGGTTTTGGCTTGTATGCTGTATCTGGAGGTGCTTCTTTGATGAGGAAGAAGCAAGTGACGTCCTGATGTCTCTCCTGGTTTATATCAGGCGGCTTGAAATGTTTGTCTTCCTCACGCTTGTTCTTTCCCTTGGTATGCTTCAAAGCTTCCATATAATCTGCACATGACTCTTTTGGCAAAAACAAGTGCATCATATCTGTGTAATCAATAAAAGAACTCTTGAAAACATGATTAGTTACCTTAGCATGCTCACCTGGTCGCCATAGATAGGATTGAGATGTTCTAAACTCAGAAAAGTTCAGACAAAGAAAACACAGAATCACCCGACTTGTAGAACGCATAACTCTTTCATTTGAGAAGCTTTGGACATGATTCTAATTCGACATGAGACCCTGATGAGTTAAGTTTCCATTGCAGTTGAGTTTGTTGCTTAATTCCTTCTGGTTGCTCAGATATGATCCTCGGACTGATCCTATGTCAAAGCTGGCGGCTAGACAACTTCCAAGATTTGATTGTTGCATCTCTAATTTAGCCAAGGATCCATTCTTGATACTCTGATCATTACTATAGCCTCTCCTTTCGAGAAGTATAGTACTCAAAACTGTTTGACCTGTACGAATAGAAAGCAAATCAGGTTTCATGCGCTTCTCTGAATTTAGATAATTACCTCGGGTTGGTTTATTTGGAGATTGATGTAGAGTGAGTCCATCTGGTGGTTTCTCCTTGATTTGAGAAGAAAACATGAGTTCTCCTCCTACTCCAGTAATCACTTCACCATTTACTCTAATGAAATCTCCATCTCCACTCTTGGTTTGACAATCTCTGAAATGATATTGAAGCTTTTGCAAATCTGGTGGCTTTTTCACCTTGACATGATCAAGATGCAAGACATTTTGATCAGCTTCCAACTTCTTATTACCAAAGCTGCTTCTAGCACGAGCAGAGCACTCTCCAGGAATGATAAGTATGCTGTAATATGCTCCAGGTTACCACAAGTAGATCTGTAACCTTCCAGCCCAATCTGATATAAGCAGCTCACAAAATTTAGCCAAACTGATATGTTTTTGCGAAATTGACAACATCTTGATGATCAGGTGGCCATTTGCTGTGTTGTCTGGTTTGTTGGATACAGGAAAGAGTGCGTAACATTCTCCAATTGTTTTCGTAGTGAAACTCTTGCTGAGCCGAGACGTGCATCCCTTTAACTTCAGATGGTAAAAGATCACCAAAAACAATTGTTGTTGCTGCCGATTTCTTCTCAATCACTATGGGATTGTTCCTGTGATTCCACAACTCTCCTCCAGGTTCAAATACAACATGTTCCATGCACAGTTCGTGTCTTGAAAGCTCTACTGCTCTGGTCTTGTTCTAGACAAAGGGATTGATCAGAAAAGTACCCAAGAATATCTTTTGAATCACACGGATCAATGACAATCAGTTGTCCCTTTTTTGCAAGCCGTCTGTGGCTCCCTGGGTGTCTCTTCTGGTACTATGGCTTGTTTGAAAGGAACCATGACGTTCTGAACAGGGTGCTCATCTTTCTGAATGGCAGCTGATGATTCTTTGGCTTGATCTCCTTGAATAAATGTACCTGATACCGGCTCTGCTGAATTAAGTTCTGAGACTGAAGTGATTGACTCCTGGTTATGTTCTTCTAAGGATGGACGTGTAGTGTGGGTCTCCCTGAATTGTTTCTCCACATCCATAATCACTTGAGACAGCTTCTTATGTCCTCCTCACTGAGACAGCTTGTTGTCTTGCTAGGTAAACCAATAACACCGGTTGAACTTGATCTCACTCTGCCTTGTTGTTCCTGGACTGAGTTTGCAGAGCATGGCTTTGTTTCAGACTGTTTTCGAAGCACTGCCTTTTGGTACTGTCTTGGAACATACTTATGACGCATCAAAGCTCTTAATTTAAGCCAGGTTGCAACAGGTTCGTTTCCATAGAATCTCCTAGACGACACCAATGGATTCCACCAGCTTGAAGCATAACCACAAAACTCGGCAGTGGCTAATTGAACCTTTTTTACTTCAGCATAGCTTTGATAATCGAAAATCAACTCCATCTTCTGTTCCCATTCCACATATGCAGCAGGATCAGACTTGCCATGAAAAGAAGGGATTTGAAATTTCAATCCAGCATGCTTCCGGTTTATGCCCATCTGATCAAACTCCTTTTTCTTGTACTCATCTCTGGATGATCTGCCTTTCCTTTACTGCTGTAGGTCTTGTCTGAATTTTCTCAATTGATCTTTGCAGACTTCATCCAGACTGGCTGTGAATTCTTCAAGAAAAAGCTTTTCTTTCTTGCTGAGTTCTCCTTTTTGATCTCCTGCCATGGTACCTGAGACAAGAGAAAGATTAAGCCAGTAAGTAGTTCTAACAAAACAGATCACAATTATTGGATTTAGACAACGATCAGAACAGATCAAATCGAGAATAAAAAAATCAAAAACAATCAGGTTGATAATCAGAACAAGTTTGATAATCAGAAACAGACAGAAGCAACAGAACAAACGATCAATAATAAACCCAAACACAAACAGATCAGTAAACTTCAATCGACTGATCTCAAAACAGATTCAAATTGCCAAAACAAACCTAACCAACACACAGATAAGATTGAAACAATAAAACCCTAATTAGAACAGAAATAGATCATGAAATCAAGTTCAATTTCAGATTTGGATTTGATGATTAAAACAGGAAAGAACAGATTCACAATTCTCATAAACAATTTGATTTCTCTTAACCCTAATCAGTTTCAAATCAATCAAACAAATTGATGCCTTTTTTAACACGGATCTGATAAGTTTTAAATCAAAAACGTGATCAACAGTCTCAGAACTATCAGATATCAAAAACACAAACACAGATCGATACGAAATCAAAGAGTATATGAAAAGACTTCAACATATTCGTGATCAAAACACTTAGATCTAACAGATTTCAAGCTTAAACAAGTAGATCTAATCAAACTCGAAGAGAATATGAACAGATCAAAACGTGAACAGATAGAAATCAAAACACTTCCTTCCAGAGTTGCTCTAATACCACATAATGAGATCCTAGGATGATGCTCTGGAACAGATGGGATAATCCTTGCAGAAACGAATCAAAAGACTCAAGTTTCTCAAGGTATGTGGATCGAAAGGTGACACAAGAGGCTGCGGAAAGGCTCCTTGATACTCCTAGGCAATAGATCGGATATGACACACCAAACTAGAGCCCTTAGTCTCTGGATATTACACACCAGAAGTTGGATATTACACACCAACACTCAATCAACTCGACAAGCAAGAAGAAACGAGAAAACAAAAGTTTTTAATAAAAAGATGGATGCTGATACAAGGGGCCACGACCACAATATAAAGGAGAAGCCTTGTACATGCACAAGGTCTCGGAAATAACAAAAACTCTTAAGTCTAATGGCTCCCTCGAAAACTAGACAAAGACATTGTTTCCGAAAACTAAATAACATAAAAACATAGCTATAAAAATAACATAAGGTCTTCACGTGGACAGACCAAGATCAATCATCTAGGAGATAGGAGAAGTAGACTTGTGGCCTCATTAAAAACCTTCCTTTGGAAAACCCAGTGGGACAAAACCAAAGGTTAGGAAAAGTGCACACACAAGCTACTTGCCTAGATGATGATCAGCTTGAAGGTGGAGTAGCTTGAATGATGGTTAAGGTGTCTTGGATGATCAAGCTTCGGCCAAGACTAATGTATTCTTCTTGTTTCCAAGCATTCTTCAATGCATACTCAGCTACAATCTCTTCAGGTTCAGGTTTATACTTCCACTCCTTGGGGCTTTCCATGATCACATCACCATTTTTCTGTAGGTATGATACCACTCAAATTACCCTAAGGAGTGTTACTCTCATCAAAAGAGGTTCAGATGTAGTACTTAGGGATCGAATCCACAAGGAGCTAGGGAACAATTAAATCTAGTATTTATTAATTCTAAAGGTTGTAATGTTTTAAATAAAATAGCAATAGTAACTAGCGAGTAAATGATAAATGTAACTTAGGTTGGAAATGATATTAGATGCAGGGCCACTACTCAGGTGTTGGAGATTATAATTCTTATAGATGCCTAACTGTTGCATGCATGATATATTAGAGCTCATTCGCTTAACTCAGTGATCAGCTGTCGCATGTACCACTGGTTAACAGACTAGATCTTGTGTCTCACCGGTTAGATGCAGACACAAGAGAGTGTCGATCGATAGTCTATTAAGACGTCGACCGATACACTTTTGCCAACATCGATCGATTGTCAGTTGAGGACATCGATCGACGGGTTCTAGCCAGGCCTATGCGCGAGTATGAAAATGCTCTACTAAGATTATAAATTGGCGGTAAGCCCTCTCTAGAAATCCTAATATGATAGATAGATGTCAGGATGGGATAACAAGGGTGCTTGAATATGCAATCCTATGATCATGTTCTAGTTAGCTAGGCTAAAACAAGCAATGAATACAAATCTATCATGAATATCACAACAAGGCAGATCTATAGTTTGGGGCTAATCCCACAAACCTATCTAAACCCTGGATCTAACAGTTGAACTACTCAGACATAGCAAAGCAATTCATATCAATGGATAAATAGAAACTCATAGAATAGATGATAAGAAAATGAAACAAGGAGTTCCAATCACAAGTGATCTTCTCTCCCAAATGAAACTTGTAACAAAACTAGGTCTAGAAAAGAAAAGCTCTCCCTGCCGTCAAACACTTAGGCAGTATATATTCTACTAGGTTAAAAACTCGTCAGGGCATTTTAGTAATTTGGCTTGGCTTTGGTTTTTAAGTCTGCTGAATCCAAAATGTCGCGTCTGGTTTCTCGACATCGATCGACGGTACTTGTGTACATCGATCGATATTAATCTTCATCTGTCGAGGTATTTCCTGATATCGATCATCAGCACTGATGCGTATCGATCGATTATTCTTCCTCTCGTCGACCTCTAAGTGGTCAGCTCGGGTGAAATGTCATCTATCCTCCTAAATGCTCCAAAGTCATAGCTTTACTCCGAAATGCACCTGAACCTGAAAACATACCTAGAAGAGTAGAAAACATAGATATATATATATATATATATAGTAAAATAATAATATACCATGGATAAAAATGGGTCAAATCCAAGGTATATCAACTCCCCCAGACTTACCCTTTTGCTTGTCCTCAAGCAAAACATACAGGCAGTCTCTCTGAAAGAGGTTTGAAAATATTTGGGAACTTAAGATTTTAAAAACATAGAAATCTTTCCTCAACAATTTTGCAACCACATTTAAACAGTCCTAATCACAAAAGCACACTATGCAATATCCTAACTTAGCAACCATTTCTAACATAACACAACTCATCAATTCACGTCTGACATCCCCTCTACTGATTTCATTTCTTAGCATAAATATAAAGTGAATGCTTTACCTTGGGAGTATCGATCACAGGATGCAAGGATTTCAGACAGGTATCTGGAGCTGCAGGTAAAAGTTAGATCCTAGTTTCTCTCTCTCTAAATTTCTCTCTTGAGTCAAAGTCTGCTTCCATTGCAGGATCAGTGACCAAGATTGGACAGGCTTCCATGAATCAAAACTTAATGGTGGTTGCCACCAAGTTCTGTTCACTTCTTTTTGACCTATATCCAAGAGTTCTTTGCGAAAGCGAGCTTTGAAGATTGCCGCCTCCAAGTCCCGTTTCGAACTCTTTTATTTGAGTCTTTATGAATCAAGCCTTAATGGTTTTAGCCACCAAGTCCTGTTCAGACTCATCCTAATTAAACAATAGATCTTTCTTATATTATATATATATATATATATTTTATTGTTATTATTTTATTTATTTTTTATTTTTATTCTATAACTAATCTAGGGTCGAAATCTAGAGAGAGAAAATGTGATAAATAATCTAAACCAGGCGTTACCTTCCAGACCTATCTGAAGAATCCGATCCCATGTATACCAAGCCCCAAGACAAGCGGTTATGTCAGGTTTAGTGTTGGAAATCAGCTTTGGTTACTTCATGCGGTTCAAGGCAAGTGTGTAGTTGATAGGTTGATCTGCTTTAGCATCTCTAGTGCTATCTGCAATCAGTAAATCTAAAATGGTGCTAAAGATTGGTTAGATATTCATGTTTAAACCAATATTAGATTATAGTCCCTATTTTCGATAGCTAAGCATAATTTATTTGAAATTCCTTTTTACGTAAGAATAAAATAAATTATATCAGTAAATCTCCCCCCAGACTTAAATTACACTGTCCCAATGTAACTCAGCCGGAGTTATGATGAAAAGTGTATGATGTACGAAATGTAACAAGTAGGTAAGATACATCTGACCGGGTTAGATATCGATCGATGGGTAAGTGTTACATCGATCGCCGTGTGGTTGCCTATGTCGAACGATGTCGATGTCTCGTCGTCGGTCGATATTCAAGTCCTCCTACTTGGGTCTCCTAAATCTAAAAGAAATAAAACGAAAGAAATTAAATGCTAGCTAATAAAACCAAAGTAAAATACTTAATAGTGGGTTGCCTCCCACTCAGCGCTTGGTTATAGTCATTTAGCTTGACTGTGGTAGTGATTGGCTATTGGGTGGAGAAGCAGCTGCTTGTTGGAAAGCAAGCATCCACGTCATCTCTGCGCATTCTGGACCAAGATGCAATGAAACTTCTTGTGGCCTCATCATTTCTTGTTCATTTGTCATCCATCTTCCCAAGTACATTGGAGATGTTCTGTAGCCTTTCTTGAATGTTGTCAATGCTGACCTGGTGCCAGCCTATGTTGTCATAGGCGTATGCTGAAAGATCTGTCAGTTCCTTTTGCATTGACTCCACTGTCTTGTGTATCAGCTGCTCGCCGATTGTTGTAGACTCGGCGTCGATCGATGCGATTATGTGTTCGTTAGTCGATCTCGGTGAGTTGCCGTCGATCGATTTTGCCTTTGTCCTGTCGATCGATGCTGATATCTGATGTTGAGCTGCGAGTTGCCTCTGAATGGCTTTGACTTCTTTCTGTAGCCATTCTGCGTGGTTGTCTAGTCCACTGATTTTGTTGTCGAATGGAAAGTAGATGTCATCGCAGCGTTTGTCAAGTCGTTCCTCCATGTTGTCTAGAGCAGTGTAGATCTTGGATGTGATCTTGTCAACTTCTGCTGCTGTGTAAGGAAGTAACTCCACAGGTTTCTTGCCATCGATCCAGGGTCCTCTTAGCCTGTCGATCGATGCTGATTTTTCCTGCAAAAAACTTTGATTAGTAATGTTCTCAATATCCTTTTGGGCATCAAGTAATTGACTAGACAATTTGTTTAAATCTATCATGACTGGTGATATAAAACGGTCATGCATATCCTCGTAAGTCCTCAGCCTCTCATTCATTGCTGAGACTTTGGCGTCGAGCGATGTGAAGGTGCACATGTCGATCGATGTGGTTGGATGTTGGTCCTTCTCGCGAATGGTGTCCAGGTCTTGCTGTAGTAGCTCGATTTTGGTGCTTAGCCAGTCCACGTTGTTGTTGAGAGGGCAGTAAACGTCGTTATCCTTGTGTCGATGTATGAGACTTCCCATTCATCCCTGTGTTGTGTTGAGCATCGCGGTTCTGCAAGAATCTGAGCTGTAGGAAGACTGACGTCGATCGATGTTGCACATGGTGCGTCGATCGATGCTGAGGTCGTAGTGTCCTTCTCAAGTTGCTGACGTAAACTATCAATTTCTGTCCTCATTTCTGCCATACATCTGAAAAGCTCACTGTAGCCTCTATCCAAAGGCTGATGTGTTTCATCTATCAATGTTTTGAGCTCCTCTCCCAGTTTCTCCTGAGCTCCACAAATACCAAACACCATTTCATCGATTTCTTCTTTGGTGTAGAGTTCTGGTGCCAGTCTTGTGAGTGTGAAGGAAGTGGCATGTTCTGGAAGACAGATGTGGCTCTCTTCAAAAAAAGATGCTCTTTCCAGTATTTTTCTGATGTTGTCCTTTGTGACAGGTATCATCTCACCAGCTGCGCTTCGTGCGTGTTCACGCCCATCTCTGTAGACTCCATATTCGTCCCTTTGTTCCCAAGTGAAATTTCTGGCTCCATACATGTCGAAAGCGCGGCTCCCACATTCATAGCGTCTGTCGATCAACGTCGGATTATCCATATCGATCGACGTTGGTGTTACCCTGTCGATCGATGTCTCCATTATACCGTCGATCGATGCTTACCCTTTTGGTTGGCGTGATAGATCTGGGTTGGTCTCTGTTGTGGTGACTCCTGCGTGGTTGTTGGGATCTGTTAGAATGACGTCTGGAGTGCCACGTTGCTGTGAGAACAGGTTGTCGGGTCCATTGGTTACTTGAAGGATGTCTGCTATGTCCTCTCTGGACACTTGTAAAATCCTTCCATCCATTGCACGTACGTTGCCATCTGGATCCCTGAAAATACCAAATTCATCAGGTGTTAGAAAATCGTAATCAATGTTTGCATAATTATTCTTTTTAGAAATAGAGAGATTGGAGTTTAGAGTAGTATCGATCGATGTAGATATAGATACATCGATCGATGGCAGAGTAATTTCTGCAGAACTTGTGTTCTTGAGATGATTGCTCTTCATGGATTTTTCTGTTGATGTAGAAGGAAGAGTGTTCATCTTATTTGCTTGTGTGTTTGCTCTGATGTGTGTAGGTGGTTTCGGAGGTGCAAAACGATTTATATAGGTATCTGTAAACCTAGTTAGGGAGGGAATATTCTCCTGCTCCTGAATTTTCGCTGCGGCGCGAATATCGATCGATGTTCCTTTCGGTGTGTGTCGATCGATGTGAGCGGTTGTTTTGCTGGACGAGGGTGGGTATCGACCGATGTGGAGTGCACAGCGTCGAACGATGTTGGAAACGTGTTGGTGAACTTGTGTGTTTCAAGTCTTTCATCCTGCAAAGACATTTCTATTGCACGTTCTTTCCAGTAATCCTCATCGTATTCCTCGGTATGTTCCTCATGAGGTGAAGTAATTACAGTGTCAACTGCAAAACTTTCATGGAAACCACTGTCTGCCCAACTGCCTATGGAATAATCATCATGTCCTCTCCTGGTTGGAGGTTGGAAGGCAAAATGTTGGTAGCAATGATTAGGTGAAGCGAAATGGTCAAGTGGGTGCATTACGTCGAGTGACGTGTTGTTGTGGTCATCGGTCACCATTGACACATTGGAATCGATCGATGGAAAGGTTGGGGTGTCGATCGATTCCGAGTACTCTGTTTCGTACTCCGATTCATACTCTGCTCCACAATGGCATGCGCCAATGAAGCCAAGTTCTTTCCCATAATCCACAGAATTAATTACCTTTCTCTTAGGTCGGATGGGATCGTAGTGGATGTTTGGGTCTATGAGCGTTAGACACAATTTGTTTTTGTTCATGTCACATACAGCTCCTACTGTAGCTAGGAAGGATCTTCCAAGCAGAAGTGAAGAGTTCCAGTTAAGCTCGATGTCTAAGACATGAAAATCTACAGGGACAAGGGCATTACCAATCAGTACCTCCAGATCTCTTATGATGCCTCCGGATCGTTTCTCTGAAAGATCCACGAAGGTGAAGGATTCTGTTGAGGGTTCGATGGTCAAACCAAGCTGGTCCGCCATGATCCTAGGGAGGATACTAACCGATGCTCCTGTGTCACACATTGAATGGGGAAATTCAACACCCTTGACTATGCATGGTATTGCAAACTTCCCAGGATCACTCTTCTTCGTCAATGTGATCCTGTGTTTCATCTTTCCTCTGACTTGATGAAACATTCTCCTAATGTCCTCCTCAGTTACCTTTGTTTCTCTGAAGAACATCCACAACCGGTGTGTGAAGTAAGCTTCATCAAAAGGTTTTTCGATTGGGATTCTGAGGACTCGTTTAGTGAAACCATCCATCTCCTTATCGTTAGCTTCCCTCTTAAGGTTTTTAGGAATCTTCTCCTCTTTTCCTTAACCTTCTCCCTTCAGATTCTTGTTCTTCTTGAACAGGTTCTGTTGAACTATTTAAAGGGTTGGGTGTTTGGTTCGGGTGGGTTTGCTAATGGTTTAGGTGGTGGTCTGAGTGCATTGATGTAATCATTATCGATTGAGGGTAACCGCACTCGGTATGTCAGAGGTGCCTGTCGATCGATGGGAGGTGTGTTGTGACGATCGACGTCGGACTCACTCTGTCGATCGATGGTTGAGTTAACCGATCGATCGATTTTTTCATAGAAAGGGGAGGGTGGGTGAGGATGCTTAGCTGCGAATTCTTCATGAGTTAGAATTCGAACCGCATTGCATTCAGTCGAATCGGCAGACGACGTCGATCGATGTCTGGAGTAATCCGTCCATCGATCTTCATCATGGTCTGTCGATCGATGCGAGTTCATCGACATCGGTCGACACCATTGGGATCCGCCGAGACTCATGGAGCTTTCGATTTTGAAATCTCCTTCCTCAAGGTTTTCATTTCTCACCACTTGCCAGAATTCATCATCTATGATGGCATTTACGTGGTGTTTCCCTTTGTCGGCTCCTGCCTCTCTAGCAAAGCTTCTTGCCTCTTAATAGTCTCGCCCGTCTGAATTACTTGGGTTTCAAGTTTTCTCACCTGAGTCCCTAAGGTCTCGATTTTGGTGTTCAGATTGTTGTAGGCAGAGTCTATCTTACCGTTGAAATCCACGGTGATTTGTTGTTGTCCCAACAGTACTCGATCAAGCATTTCTTCGATCTTGCTTTCCTGAGTTTGGGGTGGTGGATTTTGATAGTAAGAGTTCGAGTAGCTCTTGCTGTTGTTGAAGGGTTTTTGAAATTGTGAACTTTGGTTACTTCTTTGGCCATTTCCAAAGAAGTTTCTGTTTCCGCCCTGGTTTCCAAATTTTTGGAATCCGGTACCTCCGATGTAGTTCACATCTTCTTCTCCTTCAGTATCTGCTACTTCTCCTTCAGCTGAACAGACTTGCTTCCTAAGAAGTTCGTGCACCACATCTAACTTAGCTCTTACTTCGTCCATCTGTTCCTTCCCGATAGAGGCTACAGACTTCTTCCGTTCAGAGTCAGTGTTTTTGGTGCTGCTGCTGTTAGCAAGGTTTTCGATAAGTCTCACAGCTTCCAACGGATTCCGAGTAGTGAAGTTTCCTTCACTCGCCGTATCAAGAGCCATTTGATACTGTAAGGCGAGACCTCGGAAGAAAGTGCTTAGCAGCTGCACTTCATTAAATCCGTGGTGTGGACAGTCTCGCTGGAAAAACCTAAATCTAATCCACGCATCTTTGAAGGACTCTCCAGCCTTCTGCGAGAATGTGGAAATTTTGTTCCGAAGTTCTTCAGCGCGCGCCTCATCGAAGAAGTTTCGTAAGAAAGCATTCTTGATGTCGCTCCAGGATGTTAAAGATCCTGTGGGTTGCTGCCTAAGCCAGTGCATCGCTTCTCCATTCAGCGTGTATCTGAAGAGCTTGCACAGCAGGTAATCTTCGGGGACTCCTTCCATCCGAATGGCAGCGATTAGATCCTCGAACCGTTCCAAATGGTCCATAGGATGCTCGTGCGGTAACCCAGAGTAGGGTATCTGCGACACGAGAGTGTAGTATTGAGGCTTCAGCTCGAAATTCTGCTTCTGGATCTCCGGAAGTCGAATCGCTGATCTGTTGGAATAGTACTCATCTGGGCGATTGTAGTCGGCCAGTGGTTTCGATCGAGCGTCCTCATCTACAGGTTGAGCAGCTCCTGTAGCATCAGCATCAGGGATTACAGTTCCCTGAGCATCTATTTTCTGACCTGTTGCATTACGCAGATGACCGGCCTGGTCATACAGGTTTCCGTTCTCATCCTGAGTTAGAATAATAATGTTTACCATTTTTGACGACACGGTTATCGATCGACGTACGCGGTGTAGTATCGATCGTTGTCGAACGATTGGGATCGATCGACGATGACGGTCTGGTGTCGGTCGACGGTTGGTTGTGCGTATCGATCGACGACGAAGTGGTTGCGTCGAGCGATGTGGAACGTTGACCTCTACGGATGGTGCGTTCCAAATGAGCAGGATCGTCTGAGAACAGCAAGTCTTTCTCCTTGTTGCTTCTGGTACCGCTGGGCATGCACCTGAAAAGACAAGAAAAAGAAAGATTATTAGAAAAGGGGGTAAAGAAAAGAATAAGAACTAATAAAACTAAATCTAATGGCGATCAAAGCTCCCCGGCAACGGCGCCAAATTTGATACCACTCAAATTACCCTAAGGAGTGTTACTCTCATCAAAAGAGGTTCAGATGTAGTACTTAGGGATCGAATCCACAAGGAGCTAGGGAACAATTAAATCTAGTGTTTATTAATTCTAAAGGTTGTAATGTTTTAAATAAATAGCAATAGTAACTAGCGAGTAAATGATAAATGTAACTTAGGTTGGAAATGATATTAGATGCAGGGCCACTATTCAGGTGTTGGAGATTATAATTCCTATAGATGCCTAACTGTTGCATGCATGATATATTAGAGCTCATTCGCTTAACTCAGTGATCAGCTGTCGCATGTACCACTGGTTAACAAACTAGATCTTGTGTCTCACCGGTTAGATGCAGACACAAGAGAGTGTCGATCGATAGTCTATTAAGACGTCGACCGATACACTTTTGCCAACATCGATCGATTGTCAGTTGAGGACATCGATCGATTGTCAGTTGAGGACATCGATCGACGGGTTCTAGCCAGGCCTATGCGCGAGTATGAAAATGCTCTACTAGGATTCTAAATTGGCGGTTAGCCCTCTCTAGCAATCCTAATATGATAGATAGATGTCAGGATGGGATAACAAGGGTGCTTGAATATGCAATCCTATGATCATGTTCTAGTTAGCTAGGCTAAAACAAGCAATGAATACAAATCTATCATGAATATCACAACAAGGCAGATCTATAGTTTGGGGATAATCCCACAAACCTATCTGAACCCTGGATCTAACATTTGAACTACTCAGACATAGCAAAGCAATTCATATCAATGGATAAATAGAAACTCATAGAATAGATGATAAGAAAATGAAACAAGGAGTTCCAATCACAAGTGATCTTCTCTCCCAAATGAAACTTGTAACAAAACTAGGTCTAGAAAAGAAAAGCTCTCCTGCCGTCAAACACTTAGGCAGTATATATTCTACTAGGTTAAAAACTCGTCAGGGCATTTTGCTAATTTGGCTTGGCCTTGGTTTTTAAGTCTGCTGAATCCAAAATGTCGCGTCTGGTGTCTCGACATCGATCGACGGTACTTGTGTACATCGATCGATATTAATCTTCATCTGTGGAGGCATTTCCTGATATCGATCGTCAGCACTGATGCGTAACGATCGATTATTCTTCCTCTCGTTGACCTCTAAGTGGTCAGCTCGGGTGAAATGTCCTTTATGCTCCAAAATGCTCCAAAGTCATAGCTTTACTCCGAAATGCACCTGAACCTGAAAACATACCTAGAAGAGTAGAAAACATAGATATATATATAGTAAAATAATAATATACCATGGATAAAAATGGGTCCAATCCAAGGTATATCAAGGTAGCTTTCCGTCGGTGATGTAGGCTCGAATTGTCTGCAGCCATGGGGTATCGCAGCCGTAATCGGATTGCTCTGATTCTGGTTGTATCGTAATTTCTTCTTCCTCGTCATTTTGACCTTCTTTGAGGTTGACGACAATTGGTGGTCCGATACTCGGGTGTTCGATGAACTCGACCGGAATCACTCTTTTAAGACCTGGGTCAGAACTTGACGCTAGGGCCGCGAGAGCATCTGCCTGGACGTTTTCAGAACGGGGGATTCGCGTAAGAGCAAAAGAGTCAAATTCTTGAGCTAGATTTCAGACCAGTTTGAGATACGCGTCCATTCTTTCGTTCCGTGCTTCATACTCTCCGCTAAATTGACTTGCCACTAACTGGGAATCGCAGTAAGCGTGGATATTGTGTATCTTCAAGCCGTGAGCTAAACGCAGCCCTGCGATGAGTGCTTCGTACTCGGCCTCGTTGTTTGAGGCGTGAAATTCCAGCCTGAATGATTGTTCCAGGATCTTGCTTGTCGGAGATGTGAGGCGGATTCCGATGCCTGATCCTTGCTTGGATGAGGATCCGTCAACGTGAAGGAGCCAGTTGGAATTTGGTTCCTCATTGGTTACGGTCCCCGTTGGTAGTTCGACCAAGAAGTCTGCGAACACTTGAGATTTTGCACTCTTTCTCGGACGGTACTTGATACCACTCAAATTACCCTAAGGAGTGTTACTCTCATCAAAAGAGGTTCAGATGTAGTATTTAGGGATCGATTCCACAAGGAGCTAGGGAACAATTAAATCTAGTGTTTATTAATTCTAAGGGTTGTAAATGTTTAAATGAAATAGCAATAGTAACAAGCGAAGTAACTAGTAAACGTAACTTGGTTGGAAATGATATTAGATGCAGGACCACTATTCAGGTGTTGGAGATTATAATACCTATAGATACCTAATTGTTGCATGCATGATATGTTAGAGCTCAATCGTTTAACTCAGTGATCATCTGTCGCATGTTTCACTGGTTAACAGGCTAGATCTCGTGTCTCAACGGTTAGTATGTCGACAAGGAGAGAGTGTCGATTGATGGTCCTATTGGGACATCGACCGATACACCTTTGCCAACGTCGATCGATAGTCAGTTGAGGACATCGATCGACGGGTTCTAGCCAGGCCTATGCGCGAGTATGATATGCCCTACTAAGATACTAAATTGGCGGTTAGCCCTCTCTAGCAGTCCTAATATGATAGATAGATGTCAGGATGGGATAACAAGGGTGCTTGAATATGCAATCCTATGATCAAGTTCTAGTTAGCAAGGCTAAAACAAGCAACGAATACAAATCTATCATGAATATCACAACAAGGCAGATCCCACAAACCTATATGAACCCTGGATCTAATAACTGAACTACTCAGACATAGCAAAGCAATTCATAACTGTTGGGGATGGATTGAACCCATCCACAAAGCCCATCGAACAAGAGGCCCAATCCGGTAAGCCGGATTGTCGTCGGCTCGGAAGCCGATATTCGAGATTTCGACTCAGCTAAGGACTGCTTTTAGTCAAACAGAGAGCGGACAGAGCGCGATCGACTTAGCAGCTCAGGGCGAACATTCATCAATCAGGCCCGTAGGGCCGACAAGGCCCAATCGATTAAAAGAAGATTAGGTTAAGACGATCGCGAACAGACTATAAAAGGAGAGGAAAGCAAAGGAGAAAGGCATCGACACTTAGTGACACAAACTTAGCGGCGAGATTAGGGTTTATTTTCCGTACAATCATCTCTCTGCTATTTGTACTTTTCCGGTTTAAGCTCTCACGAGCTCCGGCTTGCCATTACTTTCTCCACCTTTGTAACCTCATCTCGAAATCTAATAAACGCCTATGTTCGACCCATTTTTAGTATTGTTTACTTCTTCTGAGACCAAACTCACCTTAAACAATTGGCGCCCACCGTGGGGCAGAACAGATCCAGCGTTTCTAGACCGAAATGACCACCGGAGGTACGAACCCTGATAGCTCGGGAGAGGAGCCGGAACTCACACCTCCTCCACCTCCTCCCCTTCTCTCGTCGGAGTTCATGAGCTCAGTCATAGCGCGACTTGCTCATCAAGAGGAGGTCCAAAAGACGACAAATGACCAGCTCGCTGCCATCGTCAATGCTCTCAGCGCACCCACCGGCAACTCACAACCATTCCGTCATCACCTCTTCAACACAAACCCACCTACTCCAACGGATGGACGAACGACGAACCCAGCTGACCCCGCAGAGACCCTCGTCGCCGATGCTCTTCCGGCGGCATCTGATCCCTCAACTGTCCGAGAGATTGCCGAGCTCAAGTTAAATTTCCAACAAATGAGCTCGAGGATCCACCAAGCAACGAGCGCGGTACCTGAGTTTGATAGCGTCATCGCTTCAACATCGCGCACACCTTTCACCAAAGAACTGACGGAGGTCAAACTCCAGAAAATGGACAAGTTGCATCTCCCGGAGTACAAACCAGGAGGTGATCCCGTCGAGCATCTGACGGCTTTCAACATTGCGGTGGCGAGAGCTAGACTCACTCCCGAGGAAAGAGACGCGGGATACTGCCAACTCTTTGTCGAGACGCTGAACGAACAAGCCCTGACTTGGTTCTCGGGACTCAAAGAGAACTCGTTTAGCAGTTTCAAAGAGCTCTCCTCGGCATTTCTCAAGACTTACATCATGTTCACCAAGCGCGAAGCAACAGCCTCGAGCCTTTGGAACCTCAAGCAAACGAAGGACCAGAGCCTTCGCCGCTACATGGAACGATTTAACTAGGTCGTGTCGAGAATCAACATTCCCGATCACATCTCCGTCGACGCCCTGAGGAACAATCTTCTAGTAGAGTGTAGGTTCTGAGAAGACCTCTACCGATGTCCCACCACATCACTGCAAGATGCCGTTGCTCGCTCCCACAACTTCATCCGTATGGAAGAGGACACTAAAGCCATCATGAGCAAGCACAACTCGGTGAAGTAATCAGCGCCTAAAAACGCTGCTACAGCTCACATCGAACCTCGTCAGCATGCTACCAATAACAAAAACAACCGTAAGAACGGTCTCCTCTACGTCGTCGACGAAAACGGGAAGAAATGGAACCTTTCATCAAGAAACAGATCCTCCGAGCGAATCCCCCCGAGCAACGGCGACGGCCGCAGTCGCCCAGGTCGATTCCGCGGCGGGTTCATCTCGGACTCCTCCAAGACTCACCAAATCGTGCAAACTTCATGGCGTCAAAGGCCACGACACTTCAGAGTGCAAAACACTTTTTGCACAGTTCCTCTCCTCGGTCGAAAGCGGCGAACTCAAGATCCCTCCTCTGAAGCCAAAAAGCGAGAACAGTTGGAGCAGGAATAAGGATAGGAAAAATCAGCGGAAAAATCAGCAAAAAAATCAGGGTACACCACGTCAAGATGACCAGAAGCCAAAGGTTGCCGAGCAAACCCCTCGTCAGGATGACGATGGTGACGCTTCAGCTGACGAAGATCAACCCGCAGTCAGACAAAGGATCGAAGTTATTCGCGCCCAACCAGAACCCTCATCGGACGAAGAGAGCAACCTCGAGGAAGCTCTCGACCCGTCAGACTTACGTACGCTCCTCAAGCGAAAGATTACTCCGACGAATAGCGAGACCCCCGGACCTTCCGATCTCCGAGTCGAGCTCAACGCCAAAAGAACCAAACATGCGCTGAGCCAAGGATCTTCACCAGCATCTACAGGCGATAGCCCTGTCGTCGATTTGCGCGATCAACTTAACGCACGGATGGACGATCTGCGTACGAAACTGGACCGCAAAAGGGCTGAGCCATCGGAAGAAAGCAAGGATCTCCGAGCTCTCCTCATCAAGAAGCAAGCAAGCGTCAGGCCGCGGATCAATGTGATTATGGGAGCCCTCTTCCGTCACCTTGCGGGGAATCAGTACAATCAGTCAAGGATCACCGCCGACTGGTGGATACCTCGCAGCGTTGGCCACAGAAGCTTCCAAACGATCCCCCAATCTCCTTCTCGACAGAAGACCTCCTCGGAATAAACTTCCCTCATAACGATCCCCTTCTCGTAGTTTTGGCTATCGATAAGTACGATGTTACCAAAGTGCTAATCGATACCGGCAGCTCAGTCGATATCATTTTTCGCGAAACTCTCGTAAAAATGGGTATCGACTTAAAAGACGTGAAACCATCTTCCAGAACTCTCACCGGCTTCAACGGCTCCTCCGAAGTAATACTGGGAACTATCCGGCTCTCAGTACAAGCAGAGGGAGTAACTCGGATGGTCAAATTCTCGGTGGTCAGTACCAAGGCTCCCTATCACGTGATACTAGGTACCCCATGGCTGTACTCTATGCGAGCAATTGCATCTACATACCATCAATGTATTAAATTCCCGGGAGTGGACGGGATGGTTAAGACAGTAAGAGGAGATCAATGAGCCGCACGAGATCTTTTGATCGCCACGGTCAAATTACAGCGTTCGCAGTCACTAGTCAACTCGGTTTCCCCTCCAATAAGTAAGGTCTGCCCACAAAAGGAAGAAGTGCTCGAAGTCCCTGTCGACGAGTCAGACCCAAGCAAAGTACTACGAGTAGGCGCCTACTTATCAGACGAGATGCAGCGTACTATCCTGGATTTCCTGAAGCAGAACTTATCTACCTTTGCATGGTCAATGTCCGACATGCAGGGGATCGTCCCTTCCGTCACGACTCACGAGGTTAACGTGGATCCAAATATCAAGCCCATCCGACAGAAGAGACGAAAATTGGGCCCCGAGAGATCCAAAGCAGTCGTCGAGGAAGTCGAGCGTTTACTCAGCGCGGGCTCGATAACGGAAGTCCGTTACCTGGAATGGCTCGCCAACCCAGTGGTCGTCAAGAAGAAAAACGGCAAGTGGCGTATGTGCGTCGACTTTACCGATCTCAACAAAGCCTGTCCAAAGGACAGCTATCCGCTTCCGAATATCGACAGACTCGTTGAGTCAACTTAATGAGATCCTAGGACTCTTCTCTGGATGGTTTGGATAGATCCTTGCATAAACGAATCAAAGACTCAAGTTTATCAAGGCTGTGGATCGAATGGTGACACAAGAGGCTGCGGAAAGGCTCCTTGATACTCCTAGGCTTAGATCGGATATGACACACCTTTCTAAAGCCCTTGGGCGTTGGATATTACACACCAACAGACTGGATATTACACACCAGACACTCTCTTAACTCGTGAAAGCAAGGGAGAAGAAAACACAAAGGTTTAAGTGAAAGAAAACTTGATAGATGCTAGGGTTGCCGTCACACACATATATATAGTGAAAGGCTTGGAACAGGCTCCAAGCATTTCGAAATTAAAGTAACAGGCTCCTCCAATTAATGTAGAAACAAAGACATAACTTAGATAGAGTTTTCGAAAATAAAAGACATAAGTACTTAGAAATAAAAGATAACATAAGATTCTTCATGTGGTTTGGTCCGAGAGTATCAATTAGGTGATAAGATAGCAAGACTATGGCCTCATTAAAAACCTATCATTGCAAAACCCAATGGGACAAAAGCAATGATAGGAAAAGAGCACACATAGCTTGCTAGCCTAGATGATACTCAGCTTGATGGTAAGATGGCTTGAATGGTGATAAGCGTATCTTGAAGTATCAAGCTTCCTCCAAGACATTCTTCTTGCTCCAAGGACTTCCTGATTAGTCCTCCAATAGCTTCTTTGAGTTTCCTAGCTCTGGCTCGAGTTATGGGACCTTTAGGAATGGTTAAGACCTCATCTTCTTCAGCTGGTTCATCTTTAAACTCTCCATCTCTATCTCCATCAGCTGGCTGGTCCATGATCATATCATCCCCTCCCTCTTGAAAAGGATTTGACCTCAAATCAGGTTCATCTGCAATAAAAGGGATCAAGTCAGTAACATTGAAGCTATTACTCACATCATACTTACCTTGGAGATCAATCTTGTAGGCATTGTTGCTGATCTTCTTTATGATCTCAAAAGGTCCATCAATTCTCGGCATAAGCTTTGACTTCCTCTCATTAGGAAACCTCTCTTTTCTCAAATGAACCCAAACTTTGTCACCCTCCTTAAAGACCATCTCACGCCTTCCTTTGTTGGCATGCTTGACATACTGCTTAGTTTTCTCTTCAATGTTGAGCCTAGCTTGCTCGTGAAGTTGTTTCACCATCTCTGCCTTCTTTTTGCCATCCAAACTGACCCTTTCACACTCAGGTAAAGGAATTAAATCCAAAGGAGAGGTGGGATTGAACCCATAAACGATTTCAAAGGGTGAAAACTTAGAAGCAGAATGCACAGCATGATTATATGCAAATTCACAATGTGGCAGATAGTCTTCCCAAGATTTCAGATTCTTTTTAATGAATGCACGCAAGAGTGTTCCTAGAGTTCTATTAACTACTTCAGTCTGTCCATCAGTTTGCGGATGACAAGTAGTGGAGAACAACAACTTAGTGCCTAGCTTAGACCAAAGAGTTTTCCAAAAATAACTAAGAAACTTAGTATCTCTATCAGAAACTATGGTCCTAGGCATGCCATGTAAACGCACAATCTCCTTAAAGAACAGATTAGCTATATGTAATGCATCATCAGTTTTGTGACATGCTATAAAATGTGCCATTTTTGAGAACCTGTCAACAACAACAAAGATAGAATCCTTCCCAGTCCTAGTTCTAGGCAATCCAACAATGAAATCCATAGATATGTCATTCCAAGGATGATAAGGAATAGGGAGAGGAGTATACAAACCGTGAGACTGAACCTTAGACTTAGCTTGCTTGCAAGTTGCACATCTCTCACATAGTTTCTCCACATCACTTTTCATCCGAGGCCAAAAGAAATGATCCTGCAAAGTTTTAAGAGTCTTTGCAATACCAAAGTGACCCATGAGACTTCCTCCATGAGATTCCCTAACAAACAAATCTCTCAAAGAGCAATTAGGCACACACAGTCTATTATCATAAAAGAGGAATCCATCATGTCTAAAGTAATGTCCAGCAGCAAATTTCTCACAAGAGTTATAAGCTTCTTTAAAATCTGGATCAGATTCATACATATCTTTAATCTGCTCAAAACCTAACAACTTAGCATCAAGAGTGTTTAAGAGAACATACCTTCGAGATAGTGCATCAGCAACTATATTTTCTTTACCTTGTTTGTACTTGATGACATAAGGAAAGGTTTCTATGAATTCTACCCATCTTGCGTGTCTCTTGCTGAGCTTGTTCTGTCCTTTCAAGTACTTGAGGGACTCATGATCAGTGTGTATCACAAACTCCTTGGGCCACAAGTAGTGCTGCCAAGTCTGCAAAGCTCTCACCAAGGCATACAATTCCTTATCATAAGTTGCATAGTTGAGAGTGGCGCCTCCAAGCTTCTCACTGAAGTAAGCTATGGGTCTCTTTTCCTGCATCAAAACAGCACCCACTCCAATACCAGAAGCATCACATTCAATCTCAAAGGTTTTATTAAAATCTGGAAGTATCAGAAGAGGGGCGTGAGTAAGCTTCTCTTTAAGGCATTGGAAGGCAGTCTCTTGTGCTTCTCCCCACTTGAATCCGACTTCTTTCTTTATCACTTCAGTCAAGGGAGCTGCTATAGTGCTAAAGTTTTTAACAAACCGCCTGTAGAAACCAGCAAGCCCGTGGAAGCTCCTCACTTCACTTATAGTCTTAGGAATTGGCCATTCTTGAATTGCTCTCACCTTCTCCTGATCCACCTTTACTCCATCTGCAATCACAACAAAGCCTAGGAAGACCAAGTTATCCGTACAAAAAGTGCATTTCTTAAGGTTAGCAAACAGTTTTTCTTTTCTCAACACATCAAGAACAGACTTAAGATGATCTATATGCTCTTCTAGGTTCTTACTGTAAACAAGGATATCATCAAAGTATACTACCACAAACAAGCCTATGAAAGATCTAAGCACATGGTTCATCAATCTCATAAAAGTGCTAGGAGCATTGGTTAATCCAAAAGGCATGACTAACCACTCATACAACCCATGCTTAGTCTTAAAGGCTGTTTTCCACTCATCTCCCTCTTTCATTCTTATTTGATGATATCCACTCTTTAAATCTATCTTAGAGAAGACACTAGAACCATGCAATTCATCAAGCATATCATCTAATCTAGGAATAGGGTGGCGATACTTCACGGTTATATTGTTGATTGCTCTACAATCAACACACATGCGCCAGCTCCCATCTTTCTTAGGCACAAGGAGCACAGGCACAGCACATGGGCTCATACTCTCACGGATATGGCCTTTCTTCATTAGTTCCTCAACCTGTCTTTGTAGCTCCTTGGTTTCCACCGGATTAGTCCTGTATGCTGGTCTGTTGGGAAGAGTAGCTCCTGGTACAAAATCAATCTGATGCTCAATCCCACGAATAGGTGGCAAACCAATGGGATTATCTTCTGGAAATACATCCTGGTATTCCTGTAAAAGAGCTGACATCTCACTCGGATACACCGGTATACAATCAGTTAGGGACAAAAGAGATTCTTTAAAAATAAATAAGAGAACCGATTGATGAGAATAAAGCGATCTTTTGATTTCACTAGCTTTAGCATAGAAGTTGTGTTGCTTATCTGGTTTGAGATCAATCTCTTTCTTTTTCTGAAGCTGAAGCTGGTCTTCATGCACTTCTTTAGGAGTTAGAGGCACCAAGACAGTTCGCTTGCCGTTGAACTCAAAAGAATGTTTGTTGGTGAAGCCATCATGGATGACACGCCTATCAAACTGCCAAGGCCTTCCCAGTAATATGTGGCTGGCTTCCATGGGTATCACATCACAGAGAATGTCATCTTCATACCTCCCAATGGACAAGGGTATAGAAACCTGAGTAGATACCCTCATCTCGCCTTCTTCATTAAGCCACTGCAGCCGGTAAGGTTTAGGATGCTTTTGAGTTTTCAAACCAAGCTTCTTTACCATTGTCTCGCTAGCAACATTAACACAGCTTCCACCGTCGATGATCAGGCTGCAGACCTTTCCTTGCACCAGACAACGTGTGTAGAACAAGTTCTCTCTTTGTTCTTGCTCCTCAGTTTTGTTTTGCAAACTGAGAGTTCTTCTTGCAACCAAAAGTCTACCTTGAACTGGTTCTTCCTCATACTCAGCTTCTGATAGTTCTTGATCAGTCTTTAGTTTCTCATCTTCAGATTCAAACTCTCCATTCTCCAGAAGAATCATAACTCTCTTGTTAGTACACTCGTTAGCATAGTGCCCACGCCCTTGGCACTTAAAACACTTCACATCTCTTGCACGCGAGCTTGTAGCCTCCACTTTACCCTTATCTTTGTTGTAGATGCTACTAGACTTAGGTTCTTCTTTTGGCTGTGGCTTGCTCTCCTTCTGATAGCTTGGTTTATCTTTCTTAGAGGTCTGGTATCTACTGGAACCATAGCTGCCACGCGCATAACTTCTTCTCTTAACTTGCTGCTCCACCAAGATAGCTTTGTGTAGCATCTCCTCTATCTCCAAGTAGTGTTGCATCTCCACTCTGTCTTGTATCTCACGGTTGAGTCCACCAAGAAAACGTGCCATAGTAGCTTCACTGTCCTCAGATACACAAGCTCTCAGCATAAGCAATTCTATCTCTTGAAAGTATTCCTCTACAGACTTTGATCCTTGTGTAAGCAGTCTCAGCTTTTGGTGAAGATCACGATGATAATGACTTGGTACAAACCTCTTGCGCATCACAGCTTTCATCTCTGCCCATGTTTCAATGGGAAATTCACCATTGCGCCTCTTGTTTGTAACCAACTGATCCCACCAGCTCAAAGCATAATCATTGAACTCGGTAGCAGCCACTTGAATCTTCTTAGTCTCTGAGTAATGCTGACAGTTGAAAACGAGTTCTATCTTCTTTTCCCACTCAAGATAGGCATCTGGATCAGCTTTGCCATGGAAAGGAGGGATCTTAAGCTTCAATCCTGATAGCTCATTGCGTCTATACCTTCGGCCCTCATGATCATGTCGAGATCTTCTACTGCTATGTCTCGAGCCGGAGCTATGGCTACTTCTCTCATAGAAGTTATCAGTTTCTTCTGATCCAGCATGCTCACGCTGGCCTTGTCTGTTTCTTCTTTGCTCACGTATCTGGCCAGATGCTTGTCCCTGCCCATCATTCGGTCTCTGATCATACTTTTCTTCCAGCAACTTTACCATCGCTTCCATCACTTGTTTGGTGATTGCTTCTTGTAACAACTTATTCCTTCTCACAAAGGTTTCATCATCCTCCTCAGATCCCATTACTTCCTGACACACACAAGACTTGAACCAGTAAGTAGTTCAAAGAAATCGAAACACGAAAAGGATTCAAATAAGAAAACACAAAGATTTAAACAAGGCGGCAATCGATACTTGAGAAACACGCAACGATTTGAATTTTTTATCACTGACTAAATGGAAATAACACAGATCAGATTCAACGGATGATGAAATGAGGTTTAAACAATCCTGATCTACGATTCTAATAACAGATCGAATCACACAAACACAAGAAACTTTCGGATCAAGCAAACCAATAACGTAATCGACAAGAATGTGAAAGGTTTTTGTTTAAAATTTGATCGAAATTCTCAGATCTAGCAATATGAGTTACGAAACAATCAGATCTAACAATCCTGATAATGAAAACAAACAAATCAAGTGAAAATCAACACACAAGAACCGAATGATCAAGTGAAACGACAAATAGTAGATCTTATGAACAAGCAAAAGAGAAATCGAAACTCCCCTTCCAGAGTGCTATGATACCACTTAATCAGATCCTAGGACTCTTCTCTGGATGGTTTGGATAGATCCTTGCATAAACGAATCAAAGACTCAAGTTTATCAAGGCTGTGGATCGAATGGTGACACAAGAGGCTGCGGAAAGGCTCCTTGATACTCCTAGGCTTAGATCGGATATGACACACCTTTCTAAAGCCCTTGGGCGTTGGATATTACACACCAACAGACTGGATATTACACACCAGACACTCTCTTAACTCGTGAAAGCAAGGGAGAAGAAAACACAAAGGTTTAAGTGAAAGAAAACTTGATAGATGCTAGGGTTGCCGTCACACACATATATATAGTGAAAGGCTTGGAACAGGCTCCAAGCATTTCGAAATTAAAGGAACAGGCTCCTCCAATTAATGTAGAAACAAAGACATAACTTAGATAGAGTTTTCGAAAATAAAAGACATAAGTACTTAGAAATAAAAGATAACATAAGATTCTTCATGTGGTTTGGTCCGAGAGTATCAATTAGGTGATAAGATAGCAAGACTATGGCCTCATTAAAAACCTATCATTGCAAAACCCAATGGGACAAAAACAATGATAGGAAAAGAGCACACATAGCTTGCTAGCCTAGATGATACTCAGCTTGATGGTAAGATGGCTTGAATGGTGATAAGCGTATCTTGAAGTATCAAGCTTCCTCCAAGACATTCTTCTTGCTCCAAGGACTTCCTGATTAGTCCTCCAATAGCTTCTTTGAGTTTCCTAGCTCTGGCTCGAGTTATGGGACCTTTAGGAATGGTTAAGACCTCATCTTCTTCAGCTGGTTCATCTTTAAACTCTCCATCTCTATCTCCATCAGCTGGCTGGTCCATGATCATATCACAACTGCCGGCAATGAAATGCTCACGTTTATGGATGCTTTCTCGGGATACAACCAGATTATGATGCATCCGGACGACCGAGAGAAGACATCATTCATAGCCGATCAAGGAACCTACTGCTATAAAGTGATGCCCTTCGGGCTAAAGAATGCCGGAGCAACGTACCAGCGACTTGTCAACCGTATGTTCGCCAAGCAGCTTGGTACCACCATGGAAGTCTACATCGATGATATGCTCGTCAAGTCACTCCGAGAAGACGACCACCTGACGCACTTACGGGAGTGTTTCGACATTCTTAACACATACAAGATGAAGTTAAACCCGGCCAAGTGCACTTTTGGCGTGTCATCCGGAGAATTTCTTGGCTACATAGTAACGCAGCGGGGAATCGAAGCAAACCCGAAGAAAATATCAGCTGCCCTCGACCTACCAAGTCCGAGAAACTGCCGAGAAGTCCAACGACTAACCGGCCGAATCGCAGCACTCAATCGTTTTATCTCCCGATCCACCGACAAATTCCTCCCCTTCTACGATCTCCTCCGAGGAAATAAGAAATTCATCTGGGACGACAAGTGCAAAGAGGCTTTTAATCAGCTCAAGCACTATCTGACGACGCCCCCGATCTTGGCAAAGCCAGACATAGGCGACGTTTTATCCCTCTACATTGCGGTTTCATCCGCAGCAGTCAGCAGTGTACTAATCAAGGAGGACCGAGGAGAGCAACGACCCGTTTTCTACATGAGTAGAAGGATGACTGGACCAGAAACCAGGTATCCGACACTCGAAAAGATGGCCCTGGCTGTCGTCGAATCAGCGAGGAAACTTCGCCCTTACTTTCAGTCACACTCGGTGGAAGTTCTTACCGACCAGCCGCTCCGAACTGTTTTGCAAAACACGAACAGAGCTGGCCGTCTTACCAAGTGGGCGATAGAACTCGGTGAGCTCGACATCACTTACAAATGTAGTACCGCCGCTAAAGATCAAGTCCTCGCCGATTTCCTCGTGGAATTATCTCCGGAACTTGCCCAAGATCTAGAAACCTCAGATTCAACCTAGATTCTGCATGTCGACAGTTCCTTGACAAACAAAGGTTCAGGAGCAGGAGTTCAACTTCAATCACCAACGGGAGAACTCATTCGACAATCGTTCAGCTTTGGTTTCCCGTTATCGAACAACGAGGCGGAGTACGAATCGCTCATTGCCGGCCTTCGTCTTGCAAAAGCAGTCAAAGCTAAGCGACTCAGCGCGTACTGTGACTCGCAGCTCGTCGCCAGTCAGTTCAGCGGCGATTACGACGCGCGCAACGACAGGATGGACGCTTACCTCCGAGTCGTCCAATCATTAGCTAAGGAGTTCGAATTCTTCGAACTCACAAAGGTTCCACACGGAGAAAATGTGTGTGCTGATGCATTGGCAGCGCTCGGAAGCAAGCTCCGCGATCAGGTCAAAAGGACTATTCCGATCCATCGGATCGAGAAACCGAGCATCGACATCTCAACGGAGGCAGCTAACTTCGTCACTACGGAGTCCGAAAAAATGCCCCAATCTCTGACTGATGACGACTCCGAAATGACAGACCAAGATCAGCCAATATCAGATTGGAGAACTGAGTTCATCCAGTATCTCACCAACGGCACGCTTCCAATTGATAAGTGGGCCGTGAGACGACTAAAGAGACGCAGCGCGCACTACGTCATCATGGAAGAGTATCTTCACCGGTAACAGCTAGCAAGGTCCTCCTCAAATGCATCTTTGGCGAGCAAACACAGTTAGTGATGGCCGAGACTCATGAAGGAGCAGGTGGCAACCACTCCGGAGGCCGAGCACTAGCCTTAAAAATTCGAAATTTAGGATTCTTCTGGCCAACATTGAATACGGACTGCGAAGCGTATGCTCGACGATGCGACAAATGCCAACGACATGCTCCGAGCATCCACAGCCCAACCGAGCTACTGCGAACTTCCGCAGCTCCTTATCCATTCATGCGATGGGGGATGGATATCATCGAACCAATGCCGAATTCCCGCAACGTTGCTTCGTGTTGGTATTAACCGACTACTTCACCAAGTGGATCGAAGCAGAAGCCTTCGCGCAGGTTACAGAGAAGGAAGTCCGCAGCTTTGTTTGGAAAAACATTATCTGTCGTCACGGCCTACCGTACGAGATTGTGACGGACAATGGATCCCAGTTTATATCTGGAAACTTCAAAGATTTCTGTAACAAGTGGAACATCCGACTAAGCCCCTCGAGACCAAGGTACCCTCAAGGAAACGAACAAGCGGAGTCCTCAAATAAGATCATCATCGACGGACTCAAGAAGCGTCTTGATCTCAAGAAGGGACACTGTAACACCCCCGAACCGTCCTAGGCATAGGTCGACCCACCGGCCAACAATCAAACAAGAACATGACCGACGGACGACCCACACCAAGGGTTGGAGATGAAAGGCAAACCGGCCAGCCAACAATCAAACAAGAACATGACTGACCGTCCAACCCAACACCATGGTCCGGAAGCGCTATGTGACGGGTTAGGGACGATCCGGTCAGAGTCACAAAATTTACTCCACGACCTCGACCAGTTCATCCACTAACTCGTCCCGCTGCGTCAACGCACAAGGCTTTTCAACCCGTACCTAGAATTATCGTTTTCCGTTAGATCGAGGCCTAAGGCTTTTCAACCCGTACTACGACCTAACGTTGTGTTAGACCGGACTAGTCAAATATCAGAGTACTCATGAAGCGCATATAAAACATTTACTTTATTGATTCAAGAAATATTCATACATTGAAATAATTCAAGACTGGGGCCCGGCCTAATGCAAAATCAAGCCAACAAAACACATAACGCAATACCGTTTACGAAAGGCATGAAAATCTACACCGGCGGTCCTAACGTCCAGCACCAAGCTATCCAATCATCCTTACCTAAAACGACCTGCAAAAAGGAAAACGGAGTTGGATGAGTAACCTAATGTTACTCAGTGAATAATGATCCCCAACTAACAAATACAACCCCTCGCTATCCCACCCCAAACAATCTAAAGCGAGAGGTTCACCTAATAGCACAATTCCATAACAACAAGGAATATCTGAAATACGCAGCGGATAATAATAGCTAGATAACTAACGATATGAAATCATAACCGCTAATGACTAGCTAAACACTTAAACTCAAACTCAACTCAATCTAGGGTTCAACAACCCTCTACAGTATCTACACTATAACTAGGGCCCCATGTGACTTAGTGTTCCTCCTCTATCCTCGGCAATATCCTATCTCCCTACCACAAAGGCCAGAAGAAGGAACTTTCAACCGAACGCGGCCCACAGTACAGTTGGGTCACCGCGCGACAGCCCCAGTACAGTCGGGCCACTGCCGGTTGTTACACGACGATCGCGGCCCACAGTACGGTCACCACGAGACAGCCCCAGTACAGTCGGGTCACTGCCGGTCACTACCCCGTCCGTGTAACCACTCAGCCATAGGCCATGACCCCGTCTCTCTGAGTGCTCTCGATCCAGCGAATAAGGTGTTTCCTTAAACCCACTGGGTACGAGGTCGAGGAAACACTAATCCACCTCAAACATGCCTAGCATGGTGGGTTACACACAAGCTATATGGCATCACAGTCTAACTCTAGAAAACTAACAACAATATCATTACTAAACAAATCAACCAGTTAGTCACTCCCTTACCAAGAGCTGACTAACCTCAAACAACAAGCAAGCATTCAGCATTCGCTAACTAACCAATCAACCTAACCATTAGCATGCTACTATGATTCCCAAGCAATAACTAAGCATGCTATCAACTTAATCAACTAATACTCAACTATTAACTAATCAAACCGTTACTCAGTTAGCCCTGGCCTCCTGCCATGATCCAACTTCCAAGTAACGGGAACCTGCATGAAAACAAGTCAGCAATCAATTGATCACAACTCACAGTGTTCTTTGCCGATAAGCAGCTGGTTAATCGGAGAGGACTTGGCCAAAACCCAATTGACGACATGACTGGAGTGGACTGGACTCGACTTGGACAGAACCTCGGCTTCACCATGAAGAAACTGACACGCCTCGACAGACTGATCTGGACAGAATCCTCCTTTAGCTCCTGGACAGTTCTTTGGACTTCCCGGTGTAGTATCGAGTAGAACTTCGACTGATCTGAAACCGTGGAACTGAACTAACTCTGGACATCACCTCCACTTGATCATCAAAGGAACTGACTGGCCTGGACGAAATCATTTGGACAGAGCTTCCGCCTCACAATCGTATAGAATCATCGATTGGACGGAACTGGCCTTCTCGGTGGAGTATCGGTCTTCAGAATCGACCATACTCTAGATCGGCCACTATCTTTCTCTCTCTCTCTCTAGCCACGTTGACTTCCCATCCGAACTGATCTTCCTTTGATTGATCATCAGTTGGACAGAACCTTCCCAAGGCGCTGACTCGAAATCAGTAGAGAACTGACCTCGAAAACTCGCTAAAACTCTCGAAATAGCTCGGAGTCACTTGCTTTCTTTTTCTACTTTTCTCTCACGTTTTTAACTTGGTTTGGACAGGTCTGGATGTGAAGAAATGATCAGGGGTCGTGGGGTATTTATAGGAGACACCAGCCAATCAGCTTCAGGTTGGTGGCAGCCCGTGTGTCGCTTCGCATGGCTCCGGACGCATGCGCGGCGGCACCTCGTGCTCCACATGGCTGGCTGCATGTCCAGGACACATGCAGGACGCCACCACTCATCCCAGATGTCAGGCTTCATGACTGTAACTCATGCAAGACGCCACCCAAGCACACACATGTCGATCAGCATGCTTCGGTTGCATGCGCGGAGACACCTCGTGCTTGGCCGTTCCACCTCGTGCTTCTATGTGTCAAGCTGCATGTTCAGATTTCATGCACGTCGACACCTCCTCCTTGTGTTGACACTCAGCTGCTGATGTTATAGACAGAACGTCCTGGCCATATGCATAGGGACACCTCGAGCTTCTTGGTCGGTTTACGCGATTTTTGACCTTTCCGGCATATTTTCGTCCCGCGATCAATCCAGAATATTTTTCTTCTCCCGTTCAGATGAGTTTAATATTTTTAATAAACTCCAATCTGAAGTCTGACTTTGGCGGTAAATATTTCCCGATCCTTCGGCTTCATCGAAGACTTGCATAATACCGAAATTAGGGTTTTAGTCTAATTTCGGGTTTTCCCGTCGTGCTTCGATCCCGTCGTGCTTGCTTCCCGTCGTGCTTAAGTCCCATCATGATTCCAATGTCTTCAAAATAATATTCCGCTGATACGAAGTTTTGCGGAAAACTTCGTGCTGAAGAAACGTCATTCTTCCAAAACGTCGAGCTTCTAAACCGTCGTGGTTCCAAAAATGTTATGCTTCTAAAACGTCCGTCTCATCAATCTAAGACATCTTCTAACTATGGTCGAGCAACTTATTCGACTCATAGTTCACTCAGGATCACTTCTTCGCCCACTTCGTACTTTAAAACTTCTCGATCGATCCTTATCGCCCGCGACTCGACCACCACAAAGATACTTGACCACTCTTTTTTTTTTTTAACGGGTTTCTGCAGACACTGGGCCGACGAACTCGACGGCATCCTCTGGTCGCATCGGACGACCCCCCGAGGAGCAACAAAATCCACTCCTTTATCTCTCGCTTACGGGATGGAAGCAATGGCTCCGGCCGAGGTCAACGTAACAAGTCTCCGCCGATCAAAAATGCCCCAGTATGTTGAGCTTAACCAAGATATGCTGCTAGATGCCCTCGATGAACTAGAGGAGAAACGCGACCAAGCCCTCCTTCGGATCCAGAATTACCAGAATCAAATCGAGAGCTACTATAACAAGAAGGTCCGCTCGCGCCCTCTCGAGCTCGGTGATCTGGTCATGAGAAAAGTCTTCGAAAACACCAAAGAGCCCCACGCCGGAAAGCTCGGCGCGAATTGGGAAGGACCGTACAAGATCACTTGAGTCGTCAAACCAGGTGTGTACCGACTCGAGACTTCCCGCGGAGAGGCAATCCCACGAGCTTGGAACTCGATGCATCTTCATCGCTTCTACTCATAAAATGAGTAAACTTGTAAGAATGAGTAAATGATCTACATCACCCTTTACTCGTCCAAAAAAAAAAAAAAAAAAAAAAAAACCGAGTAGATGCACCCTATGGTCACTTCTACTCGTCCAAGTAAATGACTACCAAGTCACTTTTACTTGGGCCAAAACGAACTACGAAAGGCTTGATCCTCCTCGGAGGTACGTAGGCATCCCCTCTACGGGGTCCAGCCCCAACAAAACAAAAAATAAATCCTTTTTTACTCATCTCATTTCTCCCTCGAGAAAAACAACGAGAGTAAAAATCCGAACATACGATGCTAGCCCCTTAATTCATAAGCGGCGCACGAGCACTCGTCCCGATCAATCGAACGTGTCCTGATCAGATATCGAACGAAGGGAAAAATAGAGTCCCGCGTCACCGATGCATCCCGCACTGACCGACTCATGAGCGAAATTTCCGGACCTTATCGCAAATCGAAGAATAATGAGTTGGCCGACCAAATTTCTCTCGATTACTGTGAAGCGTCCGGATACCTTTCCTCGGAAATGTATTAAAATTCTTGTCTTTATTTGTCCGACTAATCGTAAACAAGGTTAGTGGGATCAAATTAACAGGCAACGGATTATTTCGAAATCGACTAAGTCATTTACGATCATTCGTGACACACTTAAAATGAAAACACTTAGTAACGATTCAAAGTTTACGAAGAAGGAAATCTCCCGAGTACCGAACAACAAGACCCGTCCGGGCCAATAATACAAAATAAAATAAGAGTTCAAAGGCTTCCAAGAGCCGAGATAAGATCAAAAAGAAGAAAAGGAAAAAGTTACAACAGACAACAGGTTTTACTTATCGACCACATGAGGATCCTTGTTGCCGCCATCATCTCCCTCCCCGGGACCCGAGACGCGGCCAAACTTTGTTGGAGCTGGCGGATCCGCAATTGTAGCAGGCACCTCCGTCGGACAACCCGTAGGAACACCATCTTCCTTCTCGGGGTCTTCAGAGGAGGAAGTGGACGAGCTGGCATTTTTAGATGCCTTCGCAGGAGAATCAGTCAGAATGATGGTAGGCACGGCCATGTCCTTCGGAGCGACCGCACCTGCTGATGTCTACTTAGCTGGATCGATATCCTGATCAGCACGCTGATTGGAAGATACGGCGGTCTGAGCGGGCTCCTTCATCAGATCTTCGGAGCGAGGATCTCGGTCGACGAGAGGAGAACGGAGAGCGATAGCGGCTTCAGAGTCCAAATTTCCTCAATTAAAAACCGAGACTCCAGCACCAGTGGAGAAAGGCGAAGGTCTTCTGCTGGAATCTCCTTCACCTCCAAGCGAGCCGCTTCTTCTTCGTAATGTTTCTCTTGCCCGACGAAGAAATCAATGGTCTCTTGTGGGATCTCGAGGCCCGAGGCCTTGATCTGCTCGAGACACTTCCTTGTCCTGAAGGCTTGACTATGCAGGCACCGAGCATCATTGTACTTGTCCCTTTGATCTTCGCGAAGAGAAATCTTATGAAAGCGTTTCTCGGCTTTGGCGATCATAGCAATCAACACACGGATCCTCTCGTGCGTAACTTCGTACCTACGAGACTTACGAAGTCTGTTCATCTCCTCAGCATACTTGAGCGACTCTGCAGCCCTCGCCTTTTCAATGACAGCTTTCTCCTTCCCCAGCTTGTCCACTACAAATTCTAGGTCTTTCATCGACCTCTTGCATAGTTGCAAGTCCGCCGCATCAGCCGTCCTCGTCTCGTCGAACGCCTTCCTAAGCGCCTTCTCCCGAGCGATCGCGTCATTCTTGTCCCGCACTGCAATCCGGAGAGCCTCTTCGGCCTTCTTCCTCACTTCCTCACCCTCGCGAATCTGCCCTCTGGCTCGCCTCAGTGCCGTATCGTATTTTTCAACGAGCACGTTCCAGTCGCCTTGACTCTGCTTGGGCATAACAAGGAAAAGGTTAGAAGAATACTCTTTGCAAAAAAAAAAACAACGGATAGAAACGGATCAATACTACCTTTATGGACGAGGAAGCGGCGTGTTCATACTCGTCCTTGAAGACAAGGTCTTTCACAGAAGGAAGCTGGTCGGGACCGCCTTTAATCAGCTGCAGTAGACGACCGCAATCTTCCGGGTGAAAAGCCAACGGAAGATCGCGATTGAACTCAAATTTGAACCCATCCCCTGGGGTTTCCTTAGGACGTCCGGACACACGGGTCTCGGATCCCTCCGCAATGCGAGCAGGAGACCCGTCGAGCAAGCGATCCCGCTGTCCTTCGGAGACTGACGATTTCCTCGGAGTCTCGGAGATGCCTTGATCTCCCGCAAGGGCTCCCTGAGACCTATCGCCAATAGTCCGTCCCTCTCGTCTCCGCTGACGAAGAGCTACGGTTTCATCCTCATCGTCGTCAGAAGTCCCAACCTTGGGGACAATTTCAGGGACCAGCGCCTGAAGCTCCTCTTCACAGACAGAGGATGGGCGGGGTAGAGAGAAATCTTTCTTCTTCGTCTTCTTTTTCCTGGGGACGTCGTCTGCAGGCGGGTCCCCGGCCTTCCTCTTCCTGCTTCCCTTCTTGGAGGAGCCACTCGCGCCGGTCTGCTCAATGTTCTCCTCCTCATTAGACTCCCTTCGAGCCTCAGGATTTTTCTTCTTCTTCCTCGAGTCCTTTCTTTGGGAAGAGCCGCCAGCGAGCGCTTGCTCGGCGGCAATAGGAGTAGAATCGGTAAGCTCCGGCTCCGAGGGACCAGCCTTGCTCCCAGAAGCACCTTTCTTGGCACCTATCTTCCCGGCCACGATAAGACTGAGATCTAGCAATTGCTTCATTGTTTTGGCTCGGTTAATCTCCTTCTGTTCAGCTCGCGTGAAAAGGGACAATCTCTTCAATGTCGAATGATTGATATGAGGAAGTAAGTCCGAGATCCTCTGCAAAAAGGAAAAACCCTTAAAGTTATCATTCGCTTGCTCAGAAACATAAAAGGGGAGTAGAGACTCACGGTTGGCAATCCGATCTATAGATTTTTGAATTCTCTCCCGAGTAAAATTCTCCCAGTGATCCTGTCTTTGCAACGCGACGATTCAAGCACTCTCCTTCCAGTCCTCGGGGTAGGTGGCAAGATTTGGATGACCAACTGCAAAAAAAAATATATAACACAAACATGTCAGACGAGTACGCGCTACAGTCGTCACAAAAGCAGTGTGCAGTACCCATCTCTGCATTCCAAAGAACACGGTAACTAGATTTCAGCGGTTCCTCGAACGCCGATCTATTCGACTTCACATAGAAGTACGAACGCTGCCAATCCGAGGTTTTGGTCGGGTACCCAGTGTCCACATTGTAGTTCGGGCGCATTCTCGTCGAGACCAGCCCATCGTCGGAGATCGAGACCGAGGTCAACTCTTTGAACGATCTTACGCTCATCGACGTCCCCGCCTCAGCTGCGATCACCGACAGAACGACCATCAAACGAAGAGAGCCGTTCATCAGCTGGCTCAAAGCGATTCGCCGGCGAAACGCGTAAGCTGTGACGATTCGAGGAATTGGGAACCACAGCTTCGTGTCGTTCCGAAAGTATGATTTGTAGATGCATTGATACCCTCTCGGCGGCGACCAGGGCCTTTGATCTTTCTTCGGGATTATGAACGAAACTCCATGTGCGTTGAGATCTCGGAGAATAGCTTCCACCGACTCCACGGTAGACTTCGTCCTCTCGACGTTCGGACAGTCCTGTCCATCGACGACCGAAGGCCGAATCCTCCAAGCCTCCAGCGGACTCTCCTCGGCAAAAATGTTTCCCGGATAGTAACTGATCGGAACAATCGAGACGTCAACCGCCTCTTGACCATCATCGTCACCCCGGAATTGTTCCCTCGCTTCCGAGACCAAGAGACGCTGCGCTAGATCCATGTTTCCCGTATCCATCATTGCTTCATGATGAATATCTTCCGGATCCTCGGCAGAATCCCGAGCAGATGCTGCTTTCTTCCCCTTTTTCTCTCGCGTTAAACGATGAGATGACGACATCTCGGATAATCAAAGTTTTAAAAACAGAGATTAAGAGAGAGAAAGAGTGTAGAGAGAGAAAGTACCTTGATGCTGCGGAGAAAAATGAAAGGAAGCGAAGAGGGGTGCGCTATTTATAGGGAGAGGCAAGCGCTGGGATCAAGGCGTAATCATTACGCCTAATAAGGCCTAAATGGGCCTAAACCCTATTGGCGTGTAACCGACAGACGTGCCGGTTCGTTTTCTCGATCAGTTCATCTCACGATTGTGTTGGTTCAATTCCTCAGCAGCAATCACAACTATCTACCTCGAGATAACATCGAGTCAAGCCACTTGCTCGGATTGATCCTTTTGTCCTCCGAACTAAAGACACCAAATTCATCGAGGATCGTCCACCCGATCCATCGATGAACTGGGGGGGGACTTATTGTTGGGGATGGATTGAACCCATCCACAAAGCCCATCGAACAAAAGGCCCAATCCGGTAAGCCGGATTGTCGTCGGCTCGGAAGCCGATATTCGAGATTTCGTCGAAACGGAGAGCGGACAGAGCGCGATCGACTTAGCAGCTCAGGGCGAACATTCATCAATCAGGCCCGAAGGGCCGACAACGCCCAATCGATTAAAAGAAGATTAGGTTAAGACGATCGCCAACAGACTATAAAAGGAGAGGAAAGCAAAGGAAAAAGGCATCGACACTTAGTGACACAAACTTAGCGGCGAGATTAGGGTTTATTGTCCGTACAATCATCTCTCTGCTATTTGTACTTTTCCGGTTTAAGCTCTCACGAGCTCCGGCTTGCCATTACTTTCTCCACCTTTGTAACCTCATCTCGAAATCTAATAAACGCCTCTGTTCGACCCATTTTTAGTATTGTTTACTTCTTCTGAGATCAAACTCACCTTAAACAATAACAATGAAGAAATAGAAACTCATAGTATAGATGAAAAGAAATGATAACAAGGAAACTCTCAAACTCTCAAACTCAAACTCTGAAGAAAACTCTTCTGCCGTCAAAACACTTAGGCAGTATATAATCTACTAGGTTAAAAACTCGTCAGGGCATTTTCGTAATTTGGCTTGGCCTTGGGTTTTAAGTCTGCTGAATCCAAAATGTCGTGTGTCTGATGTCTCGACATCGATCGATGGTACTTGTGTACATCGATCGATATTAATCTTCATTTGTCGGGGCATCTCCTGGTATCGATCGTCAGCACTGATGCGCATCGATCGATTGTTCTTCCTCTCGTCGACCTCTACGTGGTCAGCTCGGGTGAAATGTCCTTTAAGTCATAGCTTTACTCCGAAATGCACCTGAACCTGGAAACATACCTAGAAGAGTAGAAAACATAGATATATATATAGTAAAACACCTATATACCATGGTTGAAAACGGGTCAAATCCAAGGTATATCAACTCCTCCAGACTTACCCTTTTGCTTGTCCTCAAGCAAAACATACATGCAGTCTCTCTGAAAGAGGTTTGAAAATATTAGAGACTTAAGATTTTTAAGCATAGAAATCTTTTCCTCAACAATTTTGCAACCACATTTAAAAAGTCCTAATCACAGAAGCACACTATGCAATATCCTAGCTTAGCAACCATTTCTAACATAACACAACTCATCAATTCACGTCTGACATCCCCTCTACTGATTTCATTTCTTAGCATAAATATAAAGTGAATGCTTTACCTTGGGAGTATCGATCATAAGATGCAAGGATTTCAGACAAGTATCTGGAGCTGCAGGTAAAAGTTAGTTCCTAGTTTCTCTCTCTCTAATTTTCTCTCTTGAGTCAAAGTCTGCTTCCATTGCAGGATCAGTGACCAAGATTGGACAGGCTTCCATGAATCAAAACTTAATGGTGGTTGCCACCAAGCTCTGTTCACTTCTTTTTGACCTATATCCAAGAGTTCTTTGCGAAAGCGAGCCTTGAAGATTGCCGCCTCCAAGTCCCGTTTCGAACTCTTTTATTGGAGTCTTTATGAATCAAGCCTTAATGGTTTTAGCCACCAAGTCCTGTTCAGACTCATCCTAAGTAAACAATAGATCTTATTTATTTATTTATTTATTTATTTATTATATATAATTTTTTTTATATACTCACTAACTATTCTAGGGTCGAAATTTAGAGAGAGAAAATGTGATAAATAATCTACACCAGGCGTTATCTTCCAGACTTGTCTGAAGAATCTGATCCCATGTATACCAAGCCCCAAGACAAGCGGTTATGTCAGGTTTAGTGTTGGAAATCAGCTTTGGTTGCTTCATACGTTTCAAGGCAAGTGTGTAGTTGATAGGTTGATCTGCTTTAGCATCTATAGTGCTATCTGCAATCAGTAAATCTAAAATGGTGTTTAAGATTGGTTAGATATTCAAGTTTAAATCAATATAAGATTATAGTCTTTATTTTCAATAGCTAAGCATAATTTATTAAAATTCCTTTTATATAAGAATAAAATAAATTATATCAGTAAATTTTCCCCCAGACTTAAATTAGACTGTCCCAGTGTAACTGAGTTGGAGTTATGATGAAATAGTTCATGATGTACGAAATGTAACAAGTAGGGAAGATACATCTGACCGGAGTAGATATCGATCGATGGGCATATGTTACATCGATCGTCGTGTGGTTGTCCACGTCGAGCGATGTCGACGTATTGTCGGCGGTCGATATTAAGGTCTTCCTACTTGGGTCTCCTAAATCTGAAAGAAATAAAATGAAAGTAAATAAATGCTAGCTAATAAAACCAAACTAAAATACCTAATAGTGGATTGCCTCCCACTCAGCGCTTGGTTATAGTCATTTAGCTTGACTGTGGTAGTGATTGGCTATTTGGTGGAGAAACAACTACTTGTTGGAAAACAAGCATCCACGTCATCTCTGCACATTCGGGACCAAGATGCAATGAAACTTCTTGTGGCCTCATCATTTCTTGTCCATTTGTCATCCATCTTCTCAAGTACATTGGAGATGTGCTGTAGCCTATCTTGAATGTTTTCAATGCTGACCTGGTGCCAGCGTATGTTGTCATAGGCGTATGCTGAAAGTTCTGTCAGTTCCTTGTGCATTGACTCTATCGTCTTGTGTATCAGCTGCTCGCCGGATGGTGTAGACTCGGCGTCGATCGATGCGATTATGTGTGCGTCGGTCGATCTCGGTGACTTGCCATCGAGCGATTTCGCTCGCGTCCTGTCGATCGATGCTGATATCTGGTGCTGAGCTGCGAGTTGCCTCTGAATAGCTTTGACTTCTTTCTGTAGCCATTCTGCGTGGCTGTCTAGTCCACTGATTTTGTTGTCGAATGGAAAGTAGATGTCATCGCAGCGTTTGTCAAGTCGTTCCTCCATGGTGTCTATAGCAGTGTAGATCTTGGATGTGATCTGTCAACCTCTGCTGCTGTGTAAGGAAGTAACTCCACAGGATTCTTGCCATCAATCCAAGGCCCTCGTAATCTGTCGATCGATGCTGATTTTGCCTGCAAAAAGTTTTGATTAGTATTGTTATCAATATCCTTTTGGGCATGAAGTAAGTGACTAGACAATTTGTTTAAATCTATCATGACTGGTGATATAAAGCGGTCATGCATGTCTTCGTAAGTCCTCAGCCTCTCATTCATGGCTGAGACCTTAGCATCGAGCGATGTGAATGTACACACGTCGATCGATGTGGCTGGTTGTTGGTCCTTCGTTCCCAGGTGAACTTTCTGGCTCCGTACATGTCATAAGCACGGTTTCCAACTTCATAATGTCTATCGATCGACGTCGGGTCATCCCTATCGATCGACGTTGGTGTTACCTTGTCGATCGATGTCTAAGTTGTCCCGTCGATCGATGATTGCCCTTTTGGTTGGCGTGACAGATCTGGATTGATTTCTGTTGTGGCGACTCCTACGTGGTTGTTAGGATCTGTTTGATTGACGTCTGGAGTGCCACGTTACTGTGAGAATAGGTTGTCAGGTCCATTGGCTACTTGAAGGATATCTGCTATGTCCTCTCTGGACACTTGTAAGATCCTTCCATCTATTGCACGTGCGTTGCCATCTGGGTCCCTGAAAATACCAAATTCATCAGGTGTTAGAAAACCGTAATCAATGTTTGCATTATCATTCAATGTAGAAATAGAAAGATTAGGGTTTAGAGTAGTGTCGATCGATGTAGATACAGATGCGTCGATCAATGGCAGAGTAATTTCTGCAGAACTTGTGTTCTTGAGATGATTGCTCTTCATGGATTTTCCTGTTGATGTAGATGGAAGAGTGTTCATATTTTTTGCTTGTGTGTCTGCTCTGGTGTGTTGAGGTGGTTTCGGGGGTGCAAAACGATTTATATAGTTATCTATAAACCTAGTTGGAGAGGGAATATTCTCCTGCTCCTGAATTTTCGCTGCGGTGCGAATATCGATCGATGTTCCTGTGTGGGTGTCGATCGATGTGAGCGGTTGTTTTGCTGGACGAGGGTGGGTATCGACCGATGTGGAGTGCACTTCGGCGATCGATGTTGGAAACGTGTTTGTGAACTTATGTGTTTCAAATATTTCATCCTGCAATGACATTTCTATTGCACGTTCTTTCCAATAATCCTCATCGTATTCCTCTGTATGTTCCTCGTTAGATGAAGTAATTACAGTGTTAACTGCAAAACTTTCATGGAAACCACTGTCTGCCCAACTGCCTATGGAATAGTCATCATGTTCTCTCTTGCTTGGAGGTTGGAAGGCAAAGTGGAGGTAACAATGATTAGGTGGATTGAAATGGTCAACCGGCTGCTTTCCGTCGAGTGACGTGTTGTTGCGGTCATCGGTCACAGTTGACTCATTGGAATCGATCGATGGGAAATTGGGGGTGTCGATCGATTCCGAGTACTCTGTTTCGTACTCCGATTCATACTCTGCTCCACAATGGCATGCGCCAATGAAGCCAAGTTCTTTCCCGTAATCTACAGAATTAATAACCTTTCTCTTAGGTTGGATGGGGTCGTAGTGGATGTTTGGGTCTATGAGCGTTAGACACAATTTGTTTTTGTTCATGTCACACACGGCTCCTACTGTAGCTAGGAAAGATCTTCCAAGCAGAAGTGAAGAGTTCCAGTTAAGCTCGATGTCTAGGACATGAAAATCTACAGGGACAAGGGCATTACCAATTTATACCTCCAGATCTCGTATGACACCTCCTGATCGTTTTTCTGAAAGATCCACGAAGGTGAAGGATTCTGTTGAAGGTTCAATGGTCAAACCAAGTTGGTCTGCCATGATCCTAGGGAGCATACTAACTGATGCTCCTGTGTCACACATTGAATGGGGAAATTCAACACCCTTGACTACGCATGGTATTGCGAACTTCCCAGGATCACTCTTCTTCGTCAATGTAATCTTGTGTTTCATCTTCTCTCTGACTTGATGAAATATTCTCCAAATGTTCTCCTCAGTTACCTTTGTTTCTCTGAAGAACATCCACAACCGGTGTGTGAAGTAAGCTTCATCAAAAGCTTTTTCGATTGGGATTCTGAGGACTCTTTTAGTGAAACCATCCATCTCCTTATCGTTAGCTTCCCTTTTAAGGTTCTTAGGAATCTTCTCCTTTCTTTTCCTTAACCTTCTCCCATCAGTTTCTTGTTCTTCTTGAACTAGTTCTGGTGAACTATTTAGAGGGTTGGATTTATGTTCGGGTGGGCTAGCTAATGGTTTAGGTGGTGGTCTGAGTGCGTTGATATAATCATTATCGATTGAGGGTAACCGCACTCGGTATGTCAGAGGTGCCTGTCGATCGATGGGAGGTGTGTTGTGACGATCGACGTCGGGCTCACTCTGTCGATCGATGGTTGGCTCAACCGATCGATCGATTTTATCATAGAAAGGGGAGGGTGGGTGAGGATGCTTAGCTGCAAATTCTTCATGAGTTAGAATCCGAACTGCATTGCATTCAGTCGATTTAGCGGACGACGTCGATCGATAACTGGAGTAATCCGTCCATCGATCTTCGTCATGGTCTGTCGATCGATGTGGGAATCGAAATTCGCACTGTCGATTTCCGTTTAAATAAGGAAACTAGAAAAACCCTAATTTCCCAGAGGACCCGGATATCTGCTAATACCACACGTCAAGCAATCAGAACACGAGAATAACAACGATAAAAATAAGAAATCGAAAAGAGAGCAAATAAGATCTTATTCCGAATTTGCGTATGAGCGTTTACAACAAGGTATAAGCCTGGACTCGAGAGCTGTCGGCGATATTCCTAGTTCTAGCAACCCTAAGACGGCTAAACCTAATTGAGTCGCAGCTCGAAATAACAAAAACGGAAAATTGCCTAAAATTGCTCTAAGTGCTAAGTTTTCTATGAAAATCCTCCCTTTCTTCACACCCCTCGCCTAGGACTCCTTATATACTAGCTCCAAGGTCGGTTTACGCTTTTACTCTTCTGCCCTTAAGCCGTCATAGCATAAAATGGAGATATTCCATTTTTTCCGATCTTCGTGATTATCCTTAAAACTTTCGTATTTATCTGCGAAAACTTGACATTTATCTTTCCTTGTGGACCAAGCGTAAACCGTGTTGTGGTTTACGGGCTTTTGGTTAAGAAATCGTAGGATGGGCCTCGAGTCGTGTTTTAGGTCCCTTTGGGCCGTCTTCCGACTCGAAGCGTTTATTACGATTTCTTTCGATAAGGGACAAACTTTCCGCAGTATTAATCCGCAAAGTTTGATCGATGATTTAGAATAGCAGAAATCATAGACTGAGCTCGCTACGGTCTTCGGGAGATAGCATTTGAAGATTTGACGAGAATGCATGGACTGGTGTCGTCTCGACGTTTCGGAAGAGCTCGGTCGCTGGGCAGCGACCGAACTTTGGCTCGAGCCCGGTCGCTACGTAGAGACCGAGCGGGATGAACGCTCGGTTTCTATGTAGCGACCGAGCTTGGGTCGGACTTGGTTGCTACGTAGCGACCAGACAGCGTGTATGTGCGGTAGTTACGCAATGACCGAGCTTGGTTCGTTTGCTTTGAGCCTTCAAAGATACTTCTTCGTAAAAACTTCGTATTGGTTATTTTTTACAAAATTATATTTTTCTTTTTACTATCTTTTTCGGAAATACGATTTCCGAGGATTTTCAGGTTTTAATTCCGTCGTGCCCGTTTTTGACCCCAACAGTTAGCCCCCCAGCCCGTTAGGACCATGCATCGTAGGGTCCTAGCGTGCGGTTAGGCATGTTTGGCAAGTTAGACGTGTTGGATGGAATTAATATCCGAAAGTCCGAACTTGAATAGTAAATTCTCATGCCTATAAGTGTTGGGTCAAAAACGGTTACGACGGAATTACCACCCGAAAATCCTCGGAGATCGTATTTCCGAAAGAGATAGTAAAAGAAGAGATGTAATTTTCGTAAAAATAACCAATACGAAGTTTTTACGAAGAAGTATCCTTTGGGATTCAAACCGAACAAACCAAGCTCGGTCACCACGCATACACGCCGTCCGGTCGCTATGCAGCAACCAAACCCGAGCAAAGCTCGGTCGCTACGTAGCGACCGAGCGATCGTCCCGCTCGGTCGCTACGTAGCGACCAAGCTCGAGCCAAAGCTCGGTCGCTACGTAGCGACCGAGCGATCGTCCCGCTCGGTCGCTACGTAGCGACCGAGCTCGAGCCAAAGCTCGGTCGCTACGTAGCGACCGAGCGATCGTCCCGCTCGGTCGCTATGTAGCGACCGAACGATCATCCCGCTCGGTCGCTACGTAGCGACCGAGCGATCATCCCGCTCGGTCGCTACGTAGCGACCGAGCTCGAGCCAAAGCTCGGTCACTACGTAGCGACCGAGCACTCGTCTCGCTCGGTCGCTACTTAGCGATTGAACCTTTCCGAACATCGATACGACACCAGTCCTTGCATTCTCGTCAAACCTTCGAATGCTATCTCCCGAAGACCGTAGCAAGCTCAGTCCATGTTTCCCGCTATTCTAATTCATCGATAAAACTTCGCGGATTAGAAACCGCGGAAAACTCGTAGTAAACGTGTCGAGTCGGAAGACGGCCCAAAGGGACCTAAAACAGGACTCGAGGCCCATCCTACGATTTTTCCTAACCAAAAGCCCGTGAACCACAACATGGTTCACGCTTGGCCCACGAGGAAGGATAAATGTCAAGTTTCCGCGGATAAATACGGAAGTTTTGAAGATAATTGTGAAGATCGGGAAAAATGGAATATCTCCATTTTTATGCTATGACGGCTTAAGGGCAGAAGAGTAAAAGCGTAAACCGACCTTGGAGCTAGTATATAAGGAGTCGTAGGCGAGGAGCAAGGAGGAGAACTTTTTCAGAGCAGACTTAGCACTTAGAGCAATTTAGGCAATTTTCCGTTTTTGTTATTTCGAGCTGCGACTCAATTAGGTTTAGCCGTCTTAGGGTTGCTAGAACTAGGAATCTCGCCGACAGCTCTCGAGCCCAGGCTTATACCTTGTTGTAACGCTCATACGCAGATTCGGAATAAAGATCTACTTTGCTCTCTCTTTTCGATTTCTTACTTTTATCGTTGTTATTCTCGTGTTCTGATTGCTTGACGTGTGGTAATTAACAGATATCCGGGTCCTCTGGGAAATTAGGGTTTTCCTAGTTTCCTTATTTAAACGGAAATCGACAGTGTGAATTTCGGTTCCCACAGTTTGGCGCTAGAAGGAGGGGGACTTACGGATCAATCTAACCCGCAAAAGCCACACACAATCTGACATGTCAACCAACGACGCGGATAACGTGCAAACTCCTCTTAATGGAGGCAGCGGCACCGATCTCCACACTCCAGTAGCGGACGTATCCGCGGCCAACGCGCAAGCCAACGCCGCGACGCTCGAGGAGTTCAAAAAGATGTTCGCCACCTATGAGAAAAGGTCGGAAGAACAGGATAAGCTCGTGAATACCTTGACCAAACAGGTTGAAACCTTAACGGCAAGAACCCAAGCTATCCGTCCCCGCGGAACCACCAAAATCCGCGGGAAGAGGCTCGACTTCGCCACCCCACTCGATAGAGCAGAACTCGCGCGGGAACGACCTTCCGGTCAAAACCCTAGCGAGAAATCTCCCGTCGAAAAGGGGAACCCTGAAAATCTTCCGCCCCCTGCAAAAGACTCGGAGGATAACGAAGCCGAACACATTGACCTGGATCCTAGCGATGTCTCCAACGACACCGACGAGGATGTAGACAGACATCCAAGAAGGACCAGAAGCCGATCCGCTCGGGAAGGCTCCCCGTTCGAAAAACCAATGACGGAAGAAGAAGAAGTCGCCTATTGGAACGAACAAGAGTAGCTGGCCGAAAGGCAAACCGAGCTCACTCGCAGTAAACACCGACAGGCTCGGAAATCCACTGACGAGACATCGGATATCCGCGATCTTCGCGACTACATCACTAAGACTGCGGCAGAAGTGAGAGCCGTAAAGTCTCAAATCCATCATGCTACTAGTGCTGCCCCCGAGATCGATCGACTGCTGGAAGGAGCTCGAAAGACCCTCTTTACCAGTCGCATTTCGGACATGAGGGTGTCCGATCCGGGAAAGATCAAAGTACCGAAGTACGATGGTACGGCCGATCCAAAAGCGCACCTTCAGGCTTTCCACATCGCGATGGGAAGAGCAAGACTGAAGGACGGCGAAAAAGATGCCGGCTATTGCCGCCTGTTCGTCGAAAATCTCGAAGGAGCAGCGCTCGAATGGTTCGCACGCCTTCGTCGCAACACCATCGGGAGTTTTCGACAGCTCGCATCGGAATTCCTCAAACAGTACTCTGTATTCATAGACAGGGAAACCTCCGATGTTGACCTCTGGAGTCTCTCCCAGAGGGAAGACGAACCCCTCCGCGAGTTTATCAGTCGATTCAAGCTGATAATGTCCAGGGTCAGCGGGATAAGCGACAAAGTGGCCATCGACGCGCTGAGAAAGACGCTCTGGTACAAGTCGAAATTCAGAAAATGGATAACTCTCGACAAACCGCGAACGATCCAGGACGCCCTCCACAAAGCAACGGACTACATCATAGTCGAGGAAGAAACTAAAGTCTTATCGCAAAAACATAAGCCGGCAAGACCATCCTCGAAAGACGCAGATCCGAAGGGGAAAAAGAAGAACTCTCGTAACGACAAGTACGTCCATCACGAGGGGGAAGATCTCCAAGGGGCGCATAACTATGCGATCAGTTCGGATCAAGGCCGGACCACGGGCAACACATGGACTCGCAATCAAGGGTATGACGAAAACACCTTCTGCGAGTTCCACCAATCCCGAGGACACTCCACGACCAATTGCAAAGTCTTGGGAGCAAGACTGGCCGCGAAGCTACTCGCTGGAGAGCTTTCGGAAGTAACTAGCGTCAAGGATCTCATCCTCGATTCTGATCGGCCTCCAAAGACAGATAGAAATCCGCCCGCTGAAAAATCCCCTCAACGAAACCATCCTGGGGATAAACGCGGTAGGAGGCCGGATGACAAAGGGAACGATAACAATCGTCGCAGAGTCAATATGATCATCGGAGGATCACAATACTGCGGCGATACCGTGTCGGCCATCAAGGCTTACCAACGGAAGGCAGACTCAAGCGCAAATTGGCCTACATGGTCTCCTCCTCGAGACGGCCAAAGTTGCTCGATCACCTTCACAGAGGAAGAAGCCGGCGGTATCGACCAACCTCACTGCGACCCGCTCGTCATAGATCTCGTCATACGAGATTTAGAAGTCGGAAGGGTACTCGTTGACACGGGAAGCACGGTCAACGTAATCTTCCGCGACACTCTCAAGCGGATGAGTATCGAACTCGGAGAAGTAATTCCAACACCAAAACCACTCACGGGTTTTTCAGGCGAAGTGTCGATGACTCTCGGATCAATCCAATTGCCAGTCATGGCCAAGGAGATCACGAAAATCGTCGAATTCGCGGTAGTCGATCATCCCGCTATCTACAACGTGATCATGGGAACCCCATGGCTCAACGCCATGCAGGCAGTTCCGTCAACCTACCACCTGGGTCTCAAGTTCCCAACGCCGAGCGGAGTCGCGGCCATCTGGGGATGCCAAAAACAGTCGCGACTATGCTTCCTCGCGGAGCATAAGTTAAGGCAAATCACGGCTTCCGCAAACGGCAAACGCGCGAAGATAGATCGATCTTCAGCCAAAAGCGCCCCGGGAGAAGACGAAGTAAAATCGTCTATCGACGCAAACGCATCGGACGTCGAAGCTCGACATAAATCCGAAGCCCACGCGACAACTCAACCGGAACATCCGGAAAATAGCGTCGACCCAGCCACGATCGACACGGTCAAGGCGGACATCGCGACATCTACCGCCGAGTAAGAACACTCGCGGCATGAAACAGAACTACGAGATGGCTTGATCCTCGAAAGGGGTACGTAGGCAGCTCGTCAAAAGACGAGTTCAGCTATCCCCCTCTCTAAAAGGGGGGGGGGGGAGTGGGTGCGTATACTCGTATACTCCCACTTAGAAAAATCTTCATTATTGTAATCGAGTTTTTAGAAACTTCAAAAACTTTTACTACAATATACGTTGTCCTTTTTATCGAAAACGTTTACGCTTCAGTAAAACACAAAGAAACTTTCAGGACACGCCTGAAAACGTTAAGACTCTTGTCTGCGGCCCCTTCCGGCCCAAAAATCGTAAAGATTATCGCCTTTCAAACACGCAAAAATACACGTATAATCCTCGAAATAACTGCGAGACGTCGCAAAAGTTAAAATTCGAGGACAATGCTAACAAATTGTCCGAACGCGACCACCAAAAACCTTACACCCCGTTCGTCGATTGGCCCCGACGAACACGCCAGCCGTCTTAAACAAACGCAATCCGATCACTCTTTTGATCTTTAAAAACGTCCAGCACAAGGACAAAAGCGCGCTACAACAAAAATCCGAAATTTTGGTTTAGCACTTCCAGTTGATTCTGAGAAGATGCTCGATTCGTACCATACAAGTCATATAAGCCGAGAACATATCGCGGACTTTAAATCGGTGCGAGTCAGGAAGAAATCGCAACAGGAAAAACATAGCCGGCTAGTCACCGCACAAACCTTAACCGAAAGTAAACCTAGGTCTTGCCCTAAACCCAACGCTCTGGTCTCAAACATCTCAAGGCATGATATCTAAAAGATACGAGATCCTAAACCATGTCTCTCCGTTCATATCTCAATGTTCTCGAAAATCGTAAAGATAAGTAAATTTTTACGAAAATCACGAACGAACCAACAGATTGAACGTCTAATCAGAACTAAATACGAGACGACAACTCGTATTTACTTCAACCCTACTCAGGAAAACTCGAAACAAAACATTTATCATATAAATAAACCGCGTAAAGCGGCAAGGGATTCAAAGCCACCAACGGCCAGTCCCGGTAAATACAAATACGGCCATCTAGGCCTAAACAAAATCCAAATTCAAAGGGCCACACTTGGCCGAAAACAGATAAAAGGATAACTAATCCGCCCCTCATAATCCAAAGTCAAAGTCCCCGGACAACGAAGCGCCGAACGCATCCGCGGGACGATCCACTTCCTCGCCACCATCGGGAAACCCGGTCGGAACCTCCTCGGTATCAGGGGAAACCGGGATGGAATCCCAGAACCCTTGAATCTTCTCGTCAATCGGAGGGATAAGCGCCTCAGCATGGGCACGTTCACTCATCCCACTCTTCATCAAGCTCATTTCCTCTTCAAACACATAGTCATCGGCTCGCGTCCTCCAAAGACTTCCGACCGAACCGCGGCACTCGCGAAAGTCACCCACCGAGGTAAAGGCATTCTTGAGGTTCCCATACTCAACCTGAAATTGAGATGCACGAGTCTTCATCACCTCGACGATTTCTCTTTTGCCTTTCCTCTCCGCTTTACGAACAGCCCGCGCATGATCACGAGTAAGTTGCGCCTCTCGCTCCAGCATCTCGCCTTGCACGCGAGCGAGATCCCGCTCCGCTTTCTCCGCTTTGAAGCGGTAGACCATGGCTTCTCTATGGCCCGCCTCAATGGCCGAGCCCAGCAAGCTCAGGCCCTGCAAAATCGATTGGCATGTTATAAACATATACACAGGACAATCACCAAAAAATTCTCAAAAAACTAACCCCATTGATGATGCGAGATCCTTCCGCAACGACTCTCGGCCTCGCCGATTCTTTCGTAGGAGGAGGAGCATCGAAACCCGATGGCAGCCCAGCAAAGAAATCATCGAAATCCGGAATAGGGGCCTCGCTCGAACCGCTCCCGTCGCCGTAAGCAAGGTTCGGATCCCATCCTGGAAGCATAGAGTCATCCATCGAAAACTCTATGTCGCCAAGATCGACATCTTTTCCCTTCCAAGAGCTCGACTCCGGCACAGCTGTTGGAGCTTCGACGGGATTCTGGTCGTCGGGTTTGGATTCGCTTCCCGTGTCCGCATCCAAAGTAGGACCGGGTTGCACGAATCTCAGTGCCTTCCGAACCCTCTTCGGCGTAAAAGAAGTCCAGAAGAAGGGACCATTCCTTAGAAGATCCCTCACCGAAATGATGTCCTCGGGGAACGGAGCGAAAGGGTTGATGAAGGGACAATCATTCGGCAACCTCCGGAACAGTGGAATGCAATTCTCTTCGACGGATGCAGCGTCCATACGAACAAAGAAAAAGAACTTCTTCCACGAGTTGAAGTTCGAAATAAACTTCTTAACCACTGACATAAATTTCCGAGGGACCAACCTATGCTTATCCGTACCCCTGACAAGTTGAAGCCTAAAAAGCGCTTCATAATGATCAACGGAAAGGGAAAGGCCATGCTCGTAGCTTAGGATCAGGATCCCAATAAGATGCTGAATGGCGAGGGGTGTCAACTGACTTATCGCAACTTCGAAACGATCCAACACTCGGATGAGAATTTCGGGTATGGGGAACCATAGGCGACAACGCACTACGAACGCCTCATAGCAAGTAAAGTAACCCTCCGGGGGGCTGTTAGCACATTTCCCGCGGCAGGGAACCCGGAACTCCACAGCATCCTGGATGTGGTAGAACGATCGCATCGTCGCGAGAAACTCGTCAGTAGTCCTGCTTGCATCCTCTTCCTCGACTCCACGATGGACCAGGACTGGGAACGGCTTCTCCTTGGGAGGGGTCAACGAGCCATAATGAGCAACCCACCATGCCTCGTTCTCGGCAGGATGCACCGAGTGAGGCACGAACTCCATCTTTGTGGGAACCGAAATTCACACTGTCGATTTCCGTTTAAATAAGGAAACTAGGAAAACCCTAATTTCCCAGAGGTCCCGGATCTCTGCGAGAGCCAACGACAAGTGACCGAATATATGCGGAAATCATGAAAAGATAACAAACGAGTTTAGAGAAAACATTAGATCTTATTTCGAGTCCGCGTAAGAGCGTTGCGATCATTACAAGAGATCATAAGAGCTTTGGCCGCAAAGGCTGTCAGCAAGTTACTTAGTTCTAGCTTCCTAAAAGCTCAAACCTAGTTGAGTCGCAGCTCGATAACAAAAGACGAAAAAGATACATAAAAGGTTTTTGATTGATTTCGGACTGAACCTTGTTAAAGGCTGCCTACGTACCCCTTTCGAGGATCAAGCCGAACGTAGTTCAATTGATAGAGCTGGACAAGAGATCGAACTGCCTGGGCGAGTTCGTCTAGTAATTGAGTGCCAGTCATAGAAACCGAACTTGTCGAGAGTAAAGCCTAAAGTTTCTAAGTGCAGAGAATTCCGAGTCTAAAAAGTTCTCTCCATGCCTCTCGCCTAGGACTCCTTATATACTAGCTCCAAGGTCGGTTTACGCTTTTACTCTTCTGCCCTTAAGCCGTCATAGCATAAAAATGGAGATATTCCATTTTTTCCGATCTTCGTATTTATCCTCCAAATTTCGTATTTATCCGCGGAAACTTGACATTTATCCTTCCTTGCGCGCCAAGCGTAAACCGTCATACGGTTTATGGGCTTTTGGTTAAGAAATCGTAAGTTGGGCCTCGAGTCGTGTCTTAGGTCCCTTTGGGCCGTCTTCCGACTCGAAACGTTTATTACGACTTCTTTCGATAAAGAACGAACTTTCCGCGGTTTTTACCTCAAAGTTTGATTGATGTCTTAGAATGGTCGGAAGACATGAACTGAGTTCGCTATGGTCTTCAGGAGATAGCATCGTAGGATATACGAGAATGCATGAATTGGTGTCGTATCGACGTTTCGGAAGAGTTCGGTCGCTACGTAACGACCGAACAGCACGCACGCTCGGTCGCTGTGTCGTATCGACGTTTCGGAAGAGTTTGGTCGCTACGTAACGACCGAACAGCACGCACGCTCGGTCGCTTCGTAGCGACCGAGCGAGATGGATGCTCGGTCGCTACGTAGCGACCGAGCGGGACGGACGCTCAGTCGCTACGTAGCGACCGAGCAGGACGGACGCTCGATCGCTACGTAGCGACCGAGCTTGGCTCGAGCTCGGTCGCTACGTAGCGACCGAGCGGGACGGATGCTCGGTCGCTACATAGCGACCGAGCTTGGCTCGAGCTCGGTCGCTACGTAGCGACCGAGCTGTGTGCATGCTTGGTCGCCGCATATCGATCGAGCTTGGCTTGTCTGTGGTCCGATTGCCGTACTCGAGCTTGTCCGCGGCCGAATTGGATACATGTCTGTTTCCTTCGTATAATCGGTAATTAGGTTTGAACAAGATTTTACCGCAAGGCTCTTCGTAAAGATATCTTTACGAATATTACTTTTTTCGTAAAAACGTTCATGCTGACTTTTTCGGACTTTCAGGCATTGATTCCGTCGTGACCGATTTTGACCCCAACAGTTAGCCCCCCAGCTCGTTAGAAACATGAGCTTCTATCGTGAGGTTCTAGCGAGTGGCTTGGCAAGTTAGGCAAGTTAGGTGAGTTAGGCGGAATTAATGGTTGAAAAGGTCTGTGGTAAGTGATCTTCTCGCTCTCCTAAAAGTAAAAAACGCGATAAGATTGGGGCTGCGCCTTATGACGGCCGCCTACGTACCCTTGTTGAAGGGATCAAGCCTTTCGTAGTTCGTCTTGGAGTTAAGGTTCTTATGACTAGTTTTCCAGTGGGACCTTTATGGTCTAGTTTTTATGTAGCGATTATAAGGCGTATTGCTGCCGATGGCATTTTGTATGGGTGTAGAGGGAAGACTATGAGTTGTCATCTCGTAATCTAACTTTATGTGAACTGCTATATCCGTAATCTGTTTCGAGAGTTTTCCGCAGTGTGTAAACTTGCGGGATTTCTGAAGATTCTCGAATAATGGCAAAGAGACAAATTTTGGGATCTCGTATCAGGGAGTTTGATACTATGCCTAGAGATGTTAGAGACCAGTGCGCTGGGTTTAGGGCAAGACCTAGGTTTACTCCTGGTTTTAGAGGGTGCGATGACTAATTCGACTTACGTATCCCGTTTCAGTTTTATCCTGATTCCATACCGATTTAAAGTCCACGATAGGTTCTCGGCTTATACGACTTGTATGGTTGGAATCGAGCATCTCTCCGGAGATCGGAAGTGCTGGACCAAAATTTCGGATTTCTTTTATAGCGCTATTATCCTTGTGTCGGATGTACGAGAGTCATCTCTACGAGCTGGCTAAGTATGTTTAGGACGTTGAGAGTTTGTTGTGATCAGCAACAAACTTAATGGTAAAAAATACCGTTTCGAGTCTTCGCGAAGGATATGTTTTGAGAAGATGTTAGTGCGTATGACTGTCTGGTCTTCCAAGAAAATGTTTTTATCGAGGAAATAAATTTCGTCGAAGAATGAATCTTCAGGCGTCTGCGACGTCTCGCGATGCTGAAGATTTGTTATTCTTTCGTATGCCGCGTTTCGGGCTTGAAATGTTTTTTGGATTTGTAGATGTTTCGCGATGTTGCGAGGGTTTAGTCTTAGCCCTGCGTTTGAGAAACATTCTGGTTTGATTACGAATGTTCGCAGCCAAAATTGTTGTTCCTGTTTGGATGCTAATAGTTTTATTTGCGATCGAGGAATTATGACTGAGGTGTCATGTAAATTTGTCCATGGGAACAGGCGTTTTTCTTCATAGTGTTTTGTGAAGTGTTGGCCTTCCGAGATCTAGTTCGTGGATTCTTTAGGATGTTTCGTATAGCTCTAGAAGCTTTGTTACGAATTTTTCCTTACATGCCGCGTATTATGGTTAAAACATTGCGGGCTTAAAGTGAATTGTGGAGCGTATTGAACTTGGTCAATTTTCGAAAAGTACAGATTTTCCGTTAACCGTTTGGTTGTTAGGACTTAGTTTCGTTACGGAGAATTTATCATATGATTTCCGACTGTGGGCTATACGATAATTTATCATATCATATAACCGATTTTACGAAGGTCGTAAATCAGTGATATGTATACATATGTCAAAGTAGCATTGTTTCTGCGGGTTCTACGAGAAACGTTCCCGCTGTGATTTTGATCTTAGGTGAAAGTTGCTTGGAGTTACCCATGGAGTATTACCGAAGTCTATTTCAATACGATCTAGTCGCGGAACGTTTTTCATAGGTTTTCGAGAGGATTCTCATGACACATTCGTTTCTTGAACGAATTGGTCAACCAGAAGTGGATTTAGCTAACCATCGGGAGGAAAGTGCTCCTTTTAATGTGCACGATGCTACATATATTCTCGAGTTTTCTTCGTTGCAAATGTTTTCGATGCTTTTCCGTGACTTACTTGGTACAACGGAAACAGAAATAAATGCTTTGGTGATTGAAGATTTCTCGTAGAAATTTTTAAAACGAAACTGGCTTTCTGAAGCCGGAAAAAGGCTTCAATACTTTGGCTAATCGTCGAGTTTCAGTTTGATATCGGTACAAGTTTTCTGTACGCATGATTGCGACAAGAAATGATGTATAGTTTTTGAGATAATGTCCATGATCGTCTGGATATGTTGCTAGCGTTTAGACGAATATTAAGATTGTCGTTTGCCTATTCTTGACGATTTGCAGAAGTTTTTTGAAGTTTGGGAGTATATGAGTATAGTATACGTACCTACTCCCCTTCTTTTTTTTTTTTTACGAAAGAAAAACGGTTGAACCGATACTTTGAAGGGTTGTGTATGTTTCCTCTTCTGATGTTTGATATGATTGATAATTCAGGACGATTTATAGACGACGCTTGGACTGTGATTTGGTTGTTTCCACGTTGACGACTTGGGATATGTCGGTTCCGAGAAAATTGCCAGAAACGAATCTGTTTTAAGACGATGTTCATGTCTCTAACTTTTTCTCTCTTTAGGAAGCGAGCTTGATATGCGTGGCGATCGTTTCTCGACTTTCGGAGAGTTTAGATCGGTTTGCAAAATCTTAGTTCTCTCGAAGATGCAGTTTTGTCCCTTCTCAGTTTTGCGTGCTCATTTCCGTTTCCTATTCTCGTGTATGTTCGCCATTTCCGATATTGGTGTTTATCCTTTGAAACTTGACATTTATCTTCCGAACTTGACTGTTATCTTCTCCTTAGATAAGACGTCGATTTTTGTAAAAAGGTTCGACGTAATCGTATAGTTAAGGCGGCTAAGGTGTCAAGTTAACCGTTGCCGTTTTATACGATTAATCTGAATCCATGCGAGAAAATAGGTCTTTGCGGTTTTTTTCTTTTATATCATAAAGTCTCAATGGTAACTTCAAGCGAGGCGAAACAAGAGACGTTTCGATCGAGATTCGAAAGTGAACGCAAAGATGGAGGTAGGGTGAGCAGAAACAAGCCAAGGAGTTTAAGATGAGTTTTACTTGTTTTTGTCGTAAAATCTCAACAGAAACTCCGATTGAGACGAAACGAAAAGTGTTTCGATGAGAATTCAAAGGAGAACGCAAAGGAGGACCCCTTTGAGGCCTGACAGGTCGCTATAGCGTGTGAGGATGTCATCTTGGTCGCTATAGCGAGTGGAAGGGAGCCGAGACGAGTCCCACTTGTTTTCGTCGTAAAATCTCAACGGAAACTCTGATAGAGACGAAACGAAAAGTGTTTCGAAGAGGATTCAAAGGAGAACGCAAAGGAGGACCCCTTTGAGGACTTACAGGTCGCTACGTAGCGACTGACAGTCTGACAGGTCGCTACGTAGCGAATGGAAGCAAGCCGAGAAGCGTCCTACTTGTTTTCGTCGTAAAATCTCAACGGAAACTCCGATTGAGACGAAACGAAAAGCGTTTCGATGAGGATTCAAAAGACAAACCAAAGGAGGACCTTTCTGAGGCCTTACAGGTCGCTACGTAGCGACTGACAGTCTGACAGGTCGCTACGTAGCGAGTGGAAGCAAGCCGAGAAGAGTCCTACTTGTTTTCGTCGTAAAATCTCAACGGAAACTCCGATTGAGACGAAACGAAAAGCGTTTCGACGAGGATTCAAAAGAGAACCCAAAGGAGGACCTTTCTGAGGCCTTACAGGTCGCTATGTAGCGACTGACAGTCTGACAGGTCGCTACGTAGCGAGTGGAAGCAAGCCGAGAAGAGTCCTACTTGTTTTCGTCGTAAAATCTCAACGGAAACTCTGATTGAGACGAAACGAAAAGCGTTTCGACGAGGATTCAAAAGAGAACCCAAAGGAGGACCTTTCTGAGGCCTTACAGGTCGCTACGTAGCGACTGACAGTCTGACAGGTCGCTACGTAGCGAGTGGAAGCAAGCCGAGAAGAGTCCTACTTGTTTTCGTCGTAAAATCTCAACGGAAACTCTGATTGCGACGAAACGAAAAGTGTTTCGACGAGGATTCAAAAGAGAACCCAAAGGATGACCTTTCTGAGGCCTTACAGGTCGCTATGTAGCGACTGACAGTCTGACAGGTCGCTACGTAGCGAGTGGAAGCAAGCTGAGAAGAGTCCTACTTGTTTTCGTCGTAAAATCTCAACGGAAACTCCGATTGAGACGAAACGAAAAGCGTTTCGACGAGGATTCAAAAGAGAACCCAAAGGAGGACCTTTGTGAGGCCTTACAGGTCGCTACGTAGCGACTGACAGTCTGACAGGTCGCTACGTAGCGAGTGGAAGCAAGCCGAGAAGAGTCCTACTTGTTTTCGTCGTAAAATCTCAACGGAAACTCCGATTGAGACGAAACGAAAAGCGTTTCGACGAGGATTCAAAAGAGAACCCAAAGGAGGACCTTTCTGAGGCCTTACAGGTCGCTATGTAGCGAGTGGAGAGTTGGCTTGAGCTCGGTCACTACGTAGCGACCGAGCAGTGTGTGTGCTCGGTCGCTACGTAGCGACCGAGCAGCGTTTGCGTGCTCGGTCGCTACGTAGCGACCGAGCTGTGTGCGTGCTCGGTCGCTACGTAGCGACCGAGCAGTGTGTATGCTCGGTCGCTACGTAGCGACCGAGCTGTGTAATCGTTTTGTTGTGTTTCCTTTTTCCGCGATTAACCTAGGGGTTTTTCAGCGGTTTTTGGGAGAACAAGTTTTATCCTTCCGAAATCTTTTCGGAAAACGTGTTTTGGTAAAACCCTTACGCATCGAGATTTCTTTACGGGGTTTTGATAAGATTTATCGTTTCCCTTCTTGTTTACAGGGAGAAATCGCGAGCTTGTTTTAGTGCTCTTCTTGTGGCGGAAGGTCGCGACTAAGTTTTCGAATTTGTTGAAAACTACGGCGTTTGCGTAAGCGTTGGCCGTAGGAGCAGTCAGTGCTGCGAGTTTGTCTTTCATATATCCAAACATCGTTTCGATCAAGCGTTTTGTGGCCATGAGTAAGAGTAATCCGTAACCCCCCTCCTTCTAGCGCCAAACTGTGGGAACTGAAATTCACACTGTCGATTTCCGTTTAAATAAGGAAACTAGGAAAACCCTAATTTCCCAGAGGTCCCGGATCTCTGCGAGAGCCAACGACAAGTGACCGAATATATGCGGAAATCATGAAAAGATAACAAACGAGTTTAGAGAAAACATTAGATCTTATTTCGAGTCCGCGTAAGAGCGTTGCGATCATTACAAGAGATCATAAGAGCTTTGGCCGCAAAGGCTGTCAGCAAGTTACTTAGTTCTAGCTTCCTAAAAGCTCAAACCTAGTTGAGTCGCAGCTCGATAACAAAAGACGAAAAAGATACATAAAAGGTTTTTGATTGATTTCGGACTGAACCTTGTTAAAGGCTGCCTACGTACCCCTTTCGAGGATCAAGCCGAACGTAGTTCAATTGATAGAGCTGGACAAGAGATCGAACTGCCTGGGCGAGTTCGTCTAGTAATTGAGTGCCAGTCATAGAAACCGAACTTGTCGAGAGTAAAGCCTAAAGTTTCTAAGTGCAGAGAATTCCGAGTCTAAAAAGTTCTCTCCATGCCTCTCGCCTAGGACTCCTTATATACTAGCTCCAAGGTCGGTTTACGCTTTTACTCTTCTGCCCTTAAGCCGTCATAGCATAAAAATGGAGATATTCCATTTTTTCCGATCTTCGTATTTATCCTCAAAATTTCGTATTTATCCGCGGAAACTTGACATTTTTCCTTCCTTGCGCGCCAAGCGTAAACCGTCATACGGTTTATGGGCTTTTGGTTAAGAAATCGTAAGTTGGGCCTCGAGTCGTGTCTTAGGTCCCTTTGGGCCGTCTTCCGACTCGAAACGTTTATTACGACTTCTTTCGATAAAGAACAAACTTTCTGCGGTTTTTACCTCAAAGTTTGATTGATGTCTTAGAATGGTCGGAAGACATGAACTGAGTTCGCTACGGTCTTCGGGAGATAGCATCGTAGGATATACGAGAATGCATGAATTGGTGTCGTATCGACGTTTCGGAAGAGTTCGGTCGCTACGTAACGACCGAACAGCACGCACGCTCGGTCGCTACGTAGCGACCGAGCGAGATGGATGCTCGGTCGCTACGTAGCGACCGAGCTTGGCTCGAGCTCGGTCGCTACGTAGCGACCGAGTTTGGCTCGAGCTCGGTCGCTATGTAGCGACCGAGCAGGACGGACGCTCGGTCGCTACGTAGCGACCGAGCTTGGCTCGAGATCGGTCGCTACGTAGCGACCGAGCTTGGCTCGAGCTCGGTCACTACGTAGCGACCGAGCGGGACGGACGCTCGGTCGCTACGTAGCGACCAAGCTTGGCTCGAGCTCGGTCGCTACGTAGCGACCGAGCGGAACGGATGCTCGGTCGCTACATAGCGACCGAGCTTGGCTCGAGCTCGGTCGCTACGTAGCGACCGAGCGGGACGGACGCTTGGTCGCTACGTAGCGACCGAGCTGTGTGCATGCTTGGTCGCCGCATATCGATCGAGCTTGGCTTGTCCGTGGTCCGATTGCCGTACTCGAGCTTTTCCGCGGCCGAATTGGATACATGTCTGTTTCCTTCGTATAATCGGTATTGAGGTTTGAACAAGATTTTACCGCAAGGCTCTTCGTAAAGATATCTTTACGAAGATTACTTTTTTCGTAAAAACGTTCATGCTGACTTTTACGGACTTTCAGGCATTGATTCCGTCGCGACCGATTTTGACCCCAACAATCTTCGGAACGACGAGCTCTTCATAAGGACTCGCGGACGAAGACCCTTTTCTCGCAATATTTTTCTTGCTCGACATCTTTACACTTCTCTTGAGAGAATAGAGAAAAAGGGTGGAGAGAAAGATAGAAAGTTTTTTAAGAAAGATCTTAGAGAAAAACAAGAAAGTGAAAAAATTATGGAACAAGTTACCTCCCTTCTTATAATGCATGAGGATTTACTATTCAAGCTCGGACTTTCGGATATTAATTCCATCCATCACGCCTAACTTGCCAAACATGCCTAACCGCACGCTAGGATCTTACGATGCAAGATCCTAACGGGCTGGGGGGCTAACTGTTGGGGTCAAAAACGGTTACGACGGAATTACCACCCGAAAATCCTCGGAGATCGTATTTCCGAAAGAGATAGTAAAAGAAGAGATGTAATTTTCGTAAAAATAACCAATACGAAGTTTTTACGAAGAAGTATCCTTTGGGATTCAAACCGAACAAACCAAGCTCGGTCACCACGCATACACGCCGTCCGGTCGCTATGCAGCAACCAAACCCGAGCGAAGCTCAGTCGCTACGTAGCGACCGAGCGATCGTCCCGCTCGGTCGCTACGTAGCGACCGAGCTCGAGCCAAAGCTCGGTCGGTACGTAGTGACCGAGCGATCGTCCCGCAGCGACCGAGCTCAGCCAAGCTCGGTCGCTACGTAGCGACCGAGCGATCGTCCCGCTCGGTCGCTACATAGCGACCGAGCTCGAGCCAAAGCTCGGTCGCTACGTAGCGACCGAGCGATCGTCCCGCTCGGTCGGTACGTAGCGACCGAGCTCAGCCAAGCTCGGTCGCTACGTAGCGACCGAGCGATCGTAGCTCGAGCCAAAGCTCGGTCGCTACGCAGCGACCGAGCGATCGTCCCGCTCGGTCGCTACGTAGCGACCGAGCTCGAGCCAAAGCTCGGTCGCTATGTAGCGACCGAGCGATCGTCCTGCTCGGTCGCTACGTAGCGACCGAGCTCGGCCAAGCTCGGTCGCTACGTAGCGACCGAGCACTCGTCCCGCTCGGTCGCTACGTAGCGACCGAGCTCGAGCCAAAGCTCGGTCGCTACTAGCGACCGAGCGATCGTCCCGCTCGGTCGCTACGTAGCGACTGAGCGCTCGTCCCGCTCGGTCGCTACAGAGCGACCGAGCTCGAGCCAAAGCTCGGTCGCTACGTAGCGACCGAGCGATCGTCCTGCTCGGTCGCTACGTAGCGACCGAGCGCTCGTCCCGCTCGGTCGCTACGTAGCGACCGAGCCCAAGCCAAAGATCGGTCACTACGTAGCGACCGAGCGCTCGTCCCGCTCGGTCGCTACGAAGCGACCGGGCTCGAGCCAAAATTCGGTCGCTGTGTAGCGATTGAACCTTTCCGAACATCGATACGACACCAGTTCTTGCATTCTCGTCAAACCTTCGAACGCTATCTCCCGAAGACCGTAGCAAGCTCAGTCCATGTTTCCCGCCATTCTAATTCATCGATCAAACTTAGCGGATTAGAAACCGCGGAAAACTCGTAGTAAACGTGTCGAGTCGGAAGACGGCCCAAAGGGACCTAAAACCCGACTCGAGGCCCATCCTATGATTTTCCTAACCAAAAGCCCGTAAACCACAGCATGGTTTACGCTTGGCCCACAAGGAAGGATAAATGTCAAGTTTCCGCGGATAAATACGGAAGTTTTGAAGATAATTGTGAAGATCGGGAAAAATGGAATATCTCCATTTTTATGCTATGACGGCTTAAGGGCAGAAGAGTAAAAGCGTAAACCGACCTTGGAGCTAGTATATAAGGAGTCCTAGGCGAGGAGTAGAAGGGAGAGCTTTTCAGATTCGGAATTCTCTGCACTTAGAAACTTTAGGCTTATTTTCGACAAGTTCGGTTTCTATGACTGGCACTCGATTACTAGACGAACTCGCCCAGGCAGTTCGATCTCTTGTCCAGCTCTATCAATTGAACTACGTTCGGCTTGATCCTCGAAAGGGGTACGTAGGCAGCCTTTAACAAGGTTCAGTCCGAAATCAATCAAAAACCTTTTCTTTATCTATTTCGTCTTTCGTTATCGAGCTGCGACTAAACTAGGTTTGAGCTATTAGGCCGCTAGAACTAAGTAACTCGCTGACAGCCTTTGCGGCCAAAGCTTTCATGATCTCTTGTAATGATCGCAACGGTCTTACGCGGACTCGAAATAAGATCTACTGTTTTCTCTAAACTCGTTTGTTATCTTTTCATGATTTCCGCATATATTCGGTCACTTGTCGTTGGCTCTCGCAGAGATCCGGGACCTCTGGGGAATTAGGGTTTTCCTAGTTTCCTTATTTAAACGGAAATCGACAGTGCGATTTTCGGTTCCCACATTCAATCTGTTGGTTCGTTCGTGATTTTCGTAGAAAATTACTTATCTTTACGATTTTTGGGAACATTGAGATGTGAACGGAGAGACATGGTTTAGGATTTCGTATCTTTTAGATATCATGTCTTGAGATGTTTGAGACTAGAGCATTGGGTTTAGGGCAAGACCTAGGTTTACTAGCCGACTATCGTTTTTCCTGTTGCGATTTCTTCCTAACTCGTACCGATTTAAAGTCCGCGATAGGTTCTCGGCTTGTATGACTTGTATGGTACGAATCGAGCATCTTCTCAGAGGCAATTTTTAAGCCAACTGGGAGTGCTAAACCAAAATTTTGGATTTTTGTTGTAGCGCGCTTTCGTCCTTGTGTTGGACGTTTTGAAGATCAAAAGAGTGATCGAATTGCGTTTGTTTAAGACGGCTGGCGTGTTCGTCGGGGCCAATCGACGAACTGGGTGTAAGGTTTTGGTGGTCGCGTTCAGACAATTTGTTCGTATTATCTTCGAATTTTAACTTTACGACGTCTCGCAGTTGTTATGAGGATTATACGTGTATCTTTGAGTGTTTGAAAGATGATAATTTTACGATTTTGGGCCGGATGAGGCCGCATACAAGTCTTAACGTTTCCAGGCGTGTCCTGAAAGTTTTTGCCTTTAACTGAAGCGTAAACGTTTTTGATAAAAAGGAGCAACATAGATTGTAGTAAAAGTTTTTGAAGTTTCTAAAAACTCGATTACCATAATGAAGATTTTTCTAAGTGGGAGTATTCGAGTATACGCACCCACTCCCCCCCCCCCTTTTTAGAGAGGGGGATAGCTGAACTCGTCTTGTGACGAGCTGCCTACGTACCCCTTTCGAGGATCAAGCCATCTTGTAGTTATGTTTCATGCCGCGAGCGGTTTTACTCGGCGGTAGACGTCGCGCTGTCTGCCTTGACCGTGTTGATCGTGGCTGGGTCAACGCTATTTTCCGGATGTTCCGGTTGAGTTGTAGCGTCGGCTTCGGACTCGTGTTGAGTTTCAACGTCCGATGCGTTTGCGTCGGCAGACGATTTTAATACGTCTTTCCTTGGGGCGTTTTTGGCCGAAGATCGATCCATCTTCGTGCGTTTTCTATTCGCAGTTGCAGAAGTCGTGACTTGCCTTAACTTGTGCTCTGCGAGGAAGCATAGCCGCGACTGTTTTTGGCATCTCCAGATAGCCGCGACTCCGCTTGGGGTCGGAAATTTGAGACCTAGGTGGTCGGTTGATGACACTGCTTGCATGGCATTGAGCCATGGAGTTCCCATGATCACGTTGTAGATAGCGGGATGATCGACTACCGCGAACTCGACGATTTTCGTGATCTCCTTGGCCATGACTGGAAACTGGATTGATCCAAGAGTCATCGATACTTCGCCTGAAAAACCCGTGAGCGGTTTTGGCGTTGGAATTACTTCTCCGAGTTCGATGCTCATCCGCTTGAGAGTGTCGCGGAAGATTACGTTGACCGTGCTTCCCGTGTCGAGGAGTACCCTTCCGACTTCTACGTCTCGTATAACGAGATCTATGACGAGCGAATCGCAGTGAGGTTGATCAATGCCGCCGGCTTCCTCCTTTGTGAAGGTGATCGAGCAATTTTGGCCATCTCGGGGAGGAGACCATGTAGGCCAATTTCCACTCGACTCTGCCTTCCGTTGGTAAGCCTTGATGGGCGACACAGTATCGATGCAGTATTGTGATCCTCCGATGATCATCTTGACTCTGCGACGATTGTTATCATTCCCCTTGTCGTCCGGCCTCCTACCGCGTTTATCCCCAGTCTGGTTTCGTTGAGGGGATTTTTCAGCGGGCGGTTTTCTGACCGTCTTTGGAGGGCGATCAGAGTCGAGGATGAGATCCTTGACGCTGGTTACTTCCGAGATCTCTCCAGCGAGTAGCTTCGCGGCCAGCCTTTCTTCCAAGACTTTGCAGTTGGTCGTGGAGTGTCCTCGGGACTGGTGGAACTCGCAGAAGGTGTTTTCGTCAACCCCCCCAATTTCGGGTCCACGTGTTGCCCGTGGTTCGGCCTTGATCCGAATTGATCGCATAATTATGCGCCCCTTGGAGATCTTCCCCCTCGTGATGGACGTACTTGTCGTTACGAGAGTTCTTCTTTCTCGCTTTTGGATCCACGTCCATCGAAGATGGTCTTGCCGCCTTATGTTTTTGTGATAAGACATTAGTTTCTTCCTCGACTATGATGTAGTCCGTTGCTTTGTGGAGGGCATCCTGGATCGTTCGCGGTTTGTCGAGGGTTATCCACTTTCTGAATTTTGACTTGTACCAGAGCGTCTTTCTCAGCGCGTCAATGGCCACTTTGTCGCTTATCCCGCTGACCCTGGACATTATCAGCTAGAACCGGCTGATAAACTCGCAGAGGGGTTCGTCTTCCCTCTGGGAGAGACTCCAGAGATCGACATCGGAAGTTTCTCTGTCTATGAACACAGAGTATTGTTTGAGAAATTCCGATGCGAGCTGTCGGAAACTCCCGATGGTGTTACGATGGAGGCGTGCGAACCATTCGAGCGCCGCTCCTTCCAGATTTTCGACGAACAGGCGGCAGTAGCCGGCATATTTTTCGCCGTTCTTCAGTCTCGCTTTTCCCATCGCGATGTGGAAAGCCTGAAGGTGTGCTTTTGGATCGGCCGTACCATCGTACTTCGGTACTTTGATTTTTCCCGGATCGGATATCCTCATATCCGAAATGTGACTGGTAAAGGGGGTCTTCCGAGCTCCTTCCAACAATCGATCGATTTCGGGGACAGCACTAGTAGCATTATGGATTTGAGACTTTACGGCTCTCACTTCTGCCGCAGTCTTGGTGATGTAGTCGCGAAGATCGCGGATATCCAACGTCTCGTCAGTAGATTTTCGAGCATGTCGGCGTTTACTGCGAGTGAGCTCGATTTGCTTTTCAGCCAGCTCTTCTTGTTCGTTCCAATAGACGATTTCCTCCTCTTCCGTCATTGGTTTGTCGAACGGAGAGCTTTCCCGAGCATATCAGCTTCTGGTCCTTCTTGGATGTCTGTCGACGTCCTCATCAGTGTTGTTGGAGACATCGCAAGGATCCAGGTCAATGCGTTCGGCTTCGTTATCCTCCGAATCCTTTGCAGGAGGCGGAGGACTTTCAGGGTTCCCCTTTTCGATGAGAGATTTCTCGCTAGGGTTTTGACCCAAAGGTCGTTCCCGCGCGACTCCAGATCTGTCAAGTGGGGTAGCGAAGTCGAGCCTCTTCCCGCGGATTGTGGTGGTTCCGCGGGGACGGATAGCTCGAGTCCTTGCCGTTAAGGTTTCAACCTGTTTGGTCAAGGTACTCACGAGCTTATCCTGTTCTTCCGACCTTTTCTCATAGGTGGCGAACATCTTTTTAAAGTCCTCGAGCGCCACGGCGTTGGCTGGTGCGTTGGTTGCGGATACGCCCGCTGCTGGAGTGTGGAGTTTGGTGCCGCTGCCTCCGTTAAGAGGAGTCTGCACGTTATCCGCGTCGTTAGATAACATGTCTGATTGAGCGTGGTGTGGCTTTTGTGGGTTAGATTGATACGTATCCCCCTCCTTCTAGCGCCAAACTGTGGGAACCGAAATTCGTACTGTCGATTTCCATTTAAATAAGGAAATTAGGAAAACCCTAATCTCCAAAGGACCCGTATATCTGCTAATACCACACGTCAACAATCAGAACACGAGAATAACAACGATAAAAATAAGAAATTGAAAAGAGAGAAAAGAAGATCTTATTCCGAATTTGCGTATGAGCGTTTACAACAAGGTATAAGCCTGGACTCGAGAGCTGTCGGCGAGATTCCTAGTTCTAGCAACCCTAAGACGGCTAAACCTAATTGAGTCGCAGCTCGAAATAAAAAAAACGGAAAATTGCCTAAAATTGCTCTAAATGCTAACTTTTCTCTGAAAATCCTCCCTTTCTTCACGCTCCTCGCCTAGGACTCCTTATATACTAGCTCTAAGGTCGGTTTACGCTTTTACTCTTCTGCCCTTAAGCCCTCATAGCATAAAATGGAGATATTCCATTTTTTCCGATCTTCATGATTATCCTTAAAACTTTCGTATTTATCCGCGGAAACTTGACATTTATCTTTCCTTGGGACCAAGCGTAAACCGTGCTGTGGTTTACGGGCTTTTGGTTAAGAAATCTGATATACCATGATTTTCACCTGTTTTTATACATGGTATATAATGGTTTTAAGATGTATTAATCATGTTTTAGAGTCTTTTCAAAGTAAATACAGGTTTATTCACCTGATGGAAGGAAATGATACTTTTGGGACATTTTGGAATGCTTTTACGCAAGAAAAAACGATTGACACTTGAAGAGCAACATCGGTCGATCGTAATCACTTACCATCGATCGACATACATATATGTGCATCGATCGATACGCAGTCACACGGATGAAATCGCAAATTAAAAGATTTCATTTCCCAGAAGATCTATTATTTACAGCTTAAGTCCATGGCCGCCTTTTAGGCTATATGCACTAGGGTTTTGTATCATTTCTAGGAGACACTTGTAAAAGACCTAGTTTGGGAAAAGGAGAATTTTGGCTACCATTAGGAGAGCTTAGGATTGGAGAGATAGATCTGAGACTGCAAAACAGAGAAGATCTTGAACTCCTTTATTTCTATTACTCTATCTATTTGTGTTCTATGTTTCATTTGAGTTTATTTCACACCATCATGACTTTGTCTCTCATGAATATGTTTGAGTAAACCAATTGTTAGATTTAGGTTTCTCATCATGGTTGAAATTATGTACTGCTAATATGACTGTTAAAAAGGTGTTTTGATTATTTTTTCATTGCTTATGGACTTAATGCTAAAATTGAGATTGATCACCTTCATTTTAAATCTTAGGATTAATTGAGTCCAACTAACCGTTTCCCCTCAATACCTGAACCCATTTGCGTGAGCTAACTAACTCAGGCGACGACAGTTGGCTGTGAAGGCTAGAGAACGAGTTAAACCCGTTGGCAAAGCTCGCTAGAATAACCGTCGATCGACGCAACTATCATTCTGTCGGTCGATCGTTACAAAAGTGTATCGGTCGATGTACATCAAGTCGCATCGATCGACACTCTCTCAAGATCAAAATACGACAGTTGAGATCCGAGATCTAGTGAAGATAACCTATCCGGTTAAGTCAACGTTTAGTTCAAGAACAATTAAACCCTTTAGTCTAAACTAAGTGCATACATTTTATACCTGAGAATTGCCTGAATCTAGCTACTTTTCCAATCTTGAAACCACTTCAATTCAATCTATTGAATCACTGTTGTTTACGATTTATCATCTACTACTTTTAAAACTAATAAAACCTTTTAGTCTATATTCATTTCTAAATATTTAAGTCTGTTGAGTAATCCTAGAGTCTCTATGGATTTGATCCCTAAGTACTACATCTTAACCTTTTTTGATGCGCGTAACACTCTTTAGGGTAATTTGAGTGATACCAAATTTGGCGCCGTTGCCGGGGACTCTTTCTTATTACCATTAGATTTAATTTAGAATTTAGTATAGACTTGTTACGAAAATCTTGCTAAAGTTTTCTTTCTTAATCTGTTATTCAGACACAAAGAATGGAGAACATAGAGCGCGACCAACCATCGATCGACGGAGACACGTTTCCATCGAGCGACGGTGAGTCAGAAGAACCCACCTATACGGAGTCACCAACATCAATCGATACCGTCCAGCCGGAAGCAGGTAAGTTTTCTCTTACCAAGCCTGCTAATGAGAAAGTAGTCCAAACTGAACTAAATGGTCAAACGAGCAATGAAACTAGCCAAACTGAACAGGGGACTGAAATCCCTGTTAAGGTAAATTCCACCTTAACTAAAGGTGAAGATATAAAATTGTCCATACAAGACTACCTTGATCCTGGTAGGACCTATTCCAATAGGTCCGCTATTAAAATACCAGAAGACGATACCAAGAAATCTAAGTTTAACGCAGATTACTACCGTATGGTTCGTCAAAACCCATTCCGTGGATCCCTCCCAGAACACCCACAAGATCATATTGAGACATTGGAAGAATTAATACCAGATGAATATGATCATTGCAAACTATTCTCATTCTCCCTAGAAGGAGAAGCCCTCAGGTGGTTGAACTGTTTAGCGACAGGATCACTCACATGTTGGGAAGAGATTAGAAGAGCTTTCCTTAGAGAATTTTTCACTGATGAACGCTACTGGGAAGTAAGAAAACAAATTTCTACATTTCGCCAAGGTCCACGCGAATCATTTAAAAACGCTTGGGGAAGATTCAGAGGCTATGAACTTGAATGTCCTCATCATGGTTATTCAGAACCACAACATCTTAACATCTTTTATGGAGGTGTTAATTTGAGCTATAAAACCACACTCGATACAGCGAGTGATGGAAATTTCATCACTAGGAATCCCGAAAGAGCTAGACGCCTTATCAAGAATATGACAACGGGAAGATCTTATGAAAAAATGGATGAAGAAATAGAAAAAACTACAAATCCAAAAGACAATTCTGATTTATTAGAAATTAAGAATTCCCTTGAATCCCTTCATTCCTTTCTTCAAAACAAACACCGATCTGATATAGCCCAGATCGACGACAACGCTTTGTCTGACACATATGATTATTCGGATGAAGAAACGAACTGCTCTGATCCTTACTCTGTGTTTCATGTCGAGAGCTTTACCCAAGCTTATGACACTGCTTTAAAATCACGTACCGGAAGAGAAAGGTTTAATATCAGACAAGCTCTTACAGGCAACCGTAAGACAAAATCGGAGTTTTACGGAAAAATAAATATGGTTTACGGAGAATTGATGGAGAAAGCAGATTCTTTAGGAGAACTAATCCGAAAATTAGAAGGTCAAGTAGCTGAGATTGTAACTGCCATAAAGAGAGACGCTGGATGTCTTCCCGGAAGGACTGATCTAAACCCAAGACGTCAATTCAGTGCCGTAATGCTGCGCAGCGGTAAAAACCTCGCAGCAGATACGAGGAATAATTCAGATGTTGGAAAGCCTGACGATGCCGATAAGACCGGGAAAAGCAACTCTCATCCTAATTTTCTTGACGAACTTGACCCAAATCCATCTCAAGACAACCGGAAAACCACCGCTGAAAAGGCTAAGGAAAATGCAATAAACTTAGAACTAGAAGAAGATACGGAGATTGAGGATGAAATCGATCGACAGTACGGAACTGACGTCGATCGACCCAAAACACCCACCATCGATCGACAACCAGAGAAACCCGTCGATCGACGGTCTACTCAACCCGAGCCCATAATTGAACGAGTCTATAGAACTTTACCCCCTTTTCCTCCTAAAACACAAACTAAGAAATCATTAAAAACGCAATCTGCAAGAAAGCCTTAGATAGGATTTCTGTCGAGATGTCTCTTAGTGATGCTATAAAAATAGCACCTTCAATTAAGAAGTATATAAAGGCTATGACATCTCCAAATAACCCAATCGCAGAACATAGCGTGATGATGATTTCAGATGAAGTAAGTGCTATGATTAAAGGAGAAACTCCAACGAAGAGATCCGATCCTGGTAGTTTCGTCCTAGATTGTAAAATACAAAACACGCGCTTCCCTAGTTCACTATGTGACCTCGGCTCTAGCGTGAACCTTATGCCTTACTCTGTTGCTGTGACGTTAGGATACAAAGAGTTTATGCCAACTCCGATCACCCTGGTTTTAGCTGATAGATCTATTAGGGTACCCGAAGGAATTCTCAAAGATGTTCCCATAAAGATTAACGATTGCATCGTGCCTACGGATTTTGCTGTGTTGAAATACAGACAAGAACCCAAAGACCCCCTCATTCTGGGTCGGCCATTCCTAGCTACAGCTGGAGCAATCATTGACGTCAAAGAAGGACGAATTAATTTGAACATAGGGGATATCTCGATGACTTTTGATATGGAGAAACTGAATAAGCGACCCTTAATAGATGACCAGGCCTTCTACGTGGAAAAGGTTTCTGAGGATGAAAGAGACTCTTTCATAAACATGTGTTCAGACAACCCTTTAGAAGACACCCTTAACCACGTGGAAAATGAAGTGTTCAGCATATCAGATAGGACAGACGATTACATCCAACTAATGGACGCTAGCATCAACGTTGCAAACGTAGAAGAAAATAATGATTCAGAAGTTGTCATCGATCGTCCCGCTCGGTCGCTACGTAGCGATCGTCCCGCTCGGTCGCTATGTAGCGACCGAGCTCGAGCCAAAGCTCGGTCGCTACGTAGCGACCGAGCGATCGTCCTGCTCGGTCGCTACGTAGCGACCGAGTCCCGCTCGGTCGCTACGTAGCGACCGAGCCCAAGCCAAAGCTCGGTCACTACGTAGCGACCGAGCGCTCGTCCCGCTCGGTCGCTACGAAGCGACCGGGCTCGAGCCAAAATTCGGTCGCTGTGTAGCGATTGAACCTTTCCAAACATCGATACGACACCAGTTCTTGCATTCTCGTCAAACCTTCGAACGCTATCTCCCGAAGACCGTAGCAAGCTCAGTCCATGTTTCCCGCCATTCTAATTCATCGATCAAACTTAGCGGATTAGAAACCGCGGAATACTCGTAGTAAACGTGTCGAGTCGGAAGACGGCCCAAAGGGACCTAAAACCCGACTCGAGGCCCATCCTATGATTTTCCTAACCAAAAGCCCGTAAACCACAGCATGGTTTACGCTTGGCCCACAAGGAAGGATAAATGTCAAGTTTCCGCGGATAAATACGGAAGTTTTGAAGATAATTGTGAAGATCGGGAAAATGGAATATCTCCATTTTTATGCTATGACGGCTTAAGAGCAGAAGAGTAAAAGCGTAAACCGACCTTGGAGCTAGTATATAAGGAGTCCTAGGCGAGGAGCAGAAGGGAGAGCTTTTCAGATTCGGAATTCTCTGCACTTAGAACCTTTAGGCTTATTTTCGACAAGTTCGGTTTCTATGACTGGCACTCGATTACTAGACGAACTCGCCCAGGCAGTTCGATCTCTTGTCCAGCTCTATCAATTGAACTACGTTCGGCTTGATCCTCAAAAGGGGTACGTAGGCAGCCTTTAACAAGGTTCAGTCCGAAATCAATCAAAAACCTTTTCTTTATCTATTTCGTCTTTCGTTATCGAGCTGCGACTAAACTAGGTTTGAGCTATTAGGCCGCTAGAACTAAGTAACTCGCTGACAGCCTTTGCGGCCAAAGCTTTCATGATCTCTTGTAATGATCGCAACGGTCTTACGCGGACTCGAAATAAGATCTACTGGTTTCTCTAAACTCGTTTGTTATCTTTTCATGATTTCCGCATATATTCGGTCACTTGTCGTTGGCTCTCGCAGAGATCCGGGACCTCTGGGAAATTAGGGTTTTCCTAGTTTCCTTATTTAAACGGAAATCGACAGTGCAAATTTCGGTTCCCACACCGCTCGGTCTCTACGTAGCGACCGAGCTCAAGCCAAAGCTCGGTCGCTACGTAGAGACCGAGCGATCGTCCCGTTCGGTCGCTACGTAGCAACCGAGCTCAAGCCAAAGCTCGGTTGCTACGTAGCGACCGAGCACTCGTCCCGCTCAGTCGCTACGTAGCGACGGGGCTCGAGCCGAAGTGCGGTCGCTGTGTAGCAATTGAACTCTTCCGGACATCGACAGACATCAATCCATGCATTCTCGTCAAATCTTCGAACGCTATCTCCCGAAGACCGTAGCAAGCTCAGACCACGTTTTCCGCTATTCCAACTCATCGATTAAACTTCGCGGATGAGAAAACGCGGAAAATCCGCAGTAAACGTGTCGAGTCGGAAGACGGCCCAAAGGGACCTAAAACACGACTCGAGGCCCATCCTACGATTTCCTAACCCAAATCCTGTAAACCGCAACACGGTTTACGCTTGGCCCACAAGGAAGGATAAATGTCAAGTTTCCGCGGATAAATACGGAAGTTTTGAAGATAATTGTGAAGATCGGGAAAAATGGAATATCTCCATTTTTATGCCATGACGGCTTAAGGGCAGAAGAGTAAAAGCGTAAACCGACCTTGGAGCTAGTATATAAGGAGTCCTAGGCGAGGAGCATGGGGGAGAATTTTTTCAGAGCAAACTTAGCACTTAGAGCAATTTAGGCAATTTTCCATTTTTGTTATTACGAGCTGTGACTCAATTAGGTTTAGCCGTCTTAGGGTTGCTAGAACTAGGAATCTCGCCGACAGCTCTCGAGCACAGGCTTATACCTTGTTGTAAACGCTCATACGCAAATTCGGAATAAGATCTTCTTTGCTCTCGTTTTCGATTTCTTATTCTTTATCGCTGTTATTCTCGTGTTCTGATTGCTTGACGTGTGGTAATTAGCAGATATCCGGGTCCTCTGGGAAATTAGGGTTTTCCTAGTTTCCTTATTTAAACGGAAATCGACGGTGTGAATTTCGGTTCCCACAGTTTGGCGCTGGAAGGAGGGTGGGTACGGATCAATCTAACCCGCAAAAGCCACACAACTCTCAATCAGACATGTCAACTAACGACGCGGATAACGTGCAAACTCCTCTTAACGGAGGCAGCGGCACCGATCTCCACACTCCAGCAGCGGACGTATCCGCGGCCAACGCACAAGCCAACGCCGCGACGCTCGAGGAGTTTAAAAAGATGTTCGCCACCTATGAGAAAAGGTCGGAAGAACAGGATAAGCTCGTGAATACCTTGACCAAACAGGTTGAAACCTTAACGGCAAGAACCCAAGCTATCCGTCCCCGCGGAACCACCAAAATCCGCGGGAAGAGGTTCGACTTCGCCACCCCACTCGATAGTGCAGGACTCGCGCGGGAACGACCCTCCGGTCAAAACCCTAGCGAGAAATCTCCCATCGAAAAGGAGAATTCTGAAAGTCTTCCGCCCCCTGCAAAGGACTCGGAGGATAACGAAGCCGAACACATTGACCTCGATCCTAGCGATGTCTCCAACGACACCGACGAGGATGTCGACAGACATCCAAGAAGGACCAGAAGCCGATCCGCTCGGGAAGGCTCCCCGTTCGAAAAACCAATGACGGAAGAAGAGGAAGTCGCCTATTGGAACGAACAAGAGGAGCTGGCCGAAAAGCAAACCGAGCTCACTCGCAGTAAACGCCGACAAACTCGGAAATCCACTGATGAGACATCGGATATCCGCGATCTTCGTGATTACATCACCAAGACTGCGGCAGAAGTGAGAGCCGTAAAGTCTCAAATCCATCATGCTACTAGTGCTGCCCCCCAGATCGATCGACTGTTGGAAGGAGCTCGAAAGACCCCCTTTACCAATCGAATTTCGGACATGAGGGTGTCCGATCCGGGAAAAATCAAAGTACCAAAGTACGATGGTACGGCCGATCCAAAGCGCACCTTCAGGCTTTCCACATCGCGATGGGAAGAGCAAGACTGAAGGACGGCGAAAAGGATGCCGGCTATTGCCGCCTGTTCGTCGAAAATCTCGAAGGAGCAGCGCTCGAATGGTTCGCACGCCTTCGTCGCAACACCATCGGGAGTTTTCGACAGCTCGCATCGGAATTCCTCAAACAGTACTCTGTATTCATAGACAGAGAAACTTCCGACGTTGATCTCTGGAGTCTCTCCCAGAGGGAAGACGAACCCCTCCGCGAGTTTATCAGTCGCTGATAATGTCCAGGGTCAGCGGGATAAGCGACAAAGTGGCCATCGACGCGCTGGGAAAGACGCTCTGGTACAAGTCGAAATTCAGAAAGTGGATAACTCTCGACAAACCGCGAACGATCCAGGACGCCCTCCACAAAGCAACAGACTACATCATAGTCGAGGAAGAAACTAAAGTCTTATCGCAAAAGCATAAGGCCGCAAGGCCATCCTCGAAAGACGTGGATCCGAAAGGGAAAAAGAAGAACTCTCGTAACGACAAGTACGTCCATCACGAGGGGGAAGATCTCCAAGGGGCGCATAATTATGCGATCAATTCGGATCAAGGCCGGACCACGGGCAACACATGGACTCGCAATCAAGGGTATGACGAAAACACCTTCTGCGAGTTCCACCAATCCCGAGGACACTCCACGACCAACTGCAAAGTCTTGGGAGCAAGACTGGCCGCAAAGCTACTCGCTGGAGAACTCTCGGAAGTAACTAGCGTCAAGGATCTCATCCTAGATTCTGATCGCCCTCCAAAGACGGACAGAAATCCGTCCGCTGAAAAATCCCCTCAACGAAACCAACCTGGGGATAAACGCGGTAGGAGGCCGGACGACAAGGAGAACGATAACAATCGTCGCAGAGTCAATATGATCATCGGAGGATCACAATACTGCACCGATACTGTATCGGCCATCAAGGCTTACCAACGGAAGGCAGAGTCGAGTGCAAATTGGCCTACATGGTCTCCTCCTCGAGATGGCCAAAATTGCTCGATTACTTTCACAAAGGAAGAAGCCGGCGGAATCGACCAACCTCACTGCGGCCCGCTCGTCATAGATCTCGTCATACGAGATTTAGAAGTCGGAAGGGTACTCGTCGACACGGGAAGCACGGTCAACGTAATCTTCCGTGATACTCTCAATCGGATGAACATCGAACTCGGAGAAGTGATTCCGACGCCAAAACCACTCACGGGTTTTTCAGGCGAAGTATCGATGACTCTTGGATCGATCCAATTGCCAGTCATGGCCAAGGAGATCACGAAAATCATCGAGTTCGCGGTAGTCGATCATCCCGCTATCTACAACGTGATCATGGGAACCCCATGGCTCAACGCCATGAAGGCAGTTCCGTCAACTTACCACCTGGGTCTCAAATTCCCAACACCAAGCGGAGTTGCGGCCATCTGGGGATGCCAAAAATAGTCGCGGCTATGCTTCCTCGCAGAACACAAGTTAAGGCAAATCACGACTTCTGCATCTGTAAACGGCAAGCGCACGAAGATAGATTGATCTTCGACCAAAAGCGCCCCGGGAAAAGACGAATTAAAATCATCTACCGACGCAAACGCATCGGACGTCGAAGTTCGACACAAGTCCGAAGCCCACGCTACAACTCAACCGGGACATCCGGAAAATAGCGTTGACCCAGCCACGACCGACATCGTTAAGCGGACATCGCGACATCTACCGCCGAGTAAGAACACTCGCGGCATGAAACAGAACTACGAGATGGCTTGATCCTCGAAAGGGGTACGTAGGCAGCTCGTCAAAGGACGAGTTCAGCTATCCCCCTCTCTAAAAAGGGGGGAGGGAGTGGGTGCGTATACTCGTATACTCCCACTTAAAAAAAAATCGCCATTATTGTAATCGAGTTTTTAGAAACTTCAAAAACTTTTACAATATACGTTGTCCTTTTTATTGAAAACGCTTACGCTTCAGTAAAACGCAAAAGAAACTTTCAGGACACGCCTGGAAACATTAAGACATCCGGTTTACGCTTGTCTGCAGCCTCATCCGGCCCAAAAATCGTAAAAATAATCATCTTTCAAACACACAAATACACACGTATAATCCTTGAAGTAACTGCGAGACGTCGCAAAAGTTAAAATTCAAGGATAATACTAACAAATTGTCCGAACACGACCACAAAAACCTTACACCCCGTTCGTCGATTATCCCCGACGAACACGCCAGTCGTCTTAAACAAACGCAATTCGATCACTCTTTTGATCTTTAAAAACGTCCAGCACAAGGACAAAAGCGCGCTACAACAAAAATCAGAAATTTTGGTTTAGCACTTCCAGTTGATTCTGAGAAGATGCTCGATTCGTACCATACAAGTCATATAAGCCGAGAACATATCGCGGACTTTAAATCGGTGCGAGTCAGGAAGAAATCGCAACAGGAAAAACAATAGCCGGCTAGTCACCGCGCAAACCTTAACCGAAAGTAAACCTAGGTCTTGCCCTAAACCCAACGCTCTGGTCTCAAACATCTCAAGGCATGATATCTAAAAGATACGAGATCCTAAACCATGTCTCTCCGTTCGCATCTCAATGTTCTCGAAAATCGTAAAGATGAGTAAATTTTTACGAAAATCACGAACGAACCAACAGATTGAACGTCTAATCAGAACTAAATACGAGACGACAACTCGTATTTACTTCAACCCTACTCAGGAAAACTCGAAACGAAGCATTCATCATATAAATAAACCGCGTAAGGCGGCAAGGGATTCGAAGCCACCAACGGCCAGTCCCGGTAGATACAAATACGGCCAAATAGGCCTAAGCAAAATCCAAATTCAAAAGGCCACACTCGGCCGAAAACAGATAAAAGGATAACTAATCCACCCCTCATAATCCAAAGTCAAAGTCCCCGGACAACGAAGCACCAAACGCATCCGCGGGACGATCCACTTCCTCTCCACCATCGGGAAACCCGGTCGAAACCTCCTCGGTATCAGGGGAAACTGGGATGGAATCCCAGAACCCTTGAATCCGCTCGTCGATCGGAGGGATAAGCGCCTCAGCATGGGCACGTTCATTCATCCCACTCTTCATCAAGCTCATTTCCTCTTCGAACACATAGTCGTCGGCTCGCGTCCTCCAAAGACTTCCGACCGAACCGTGGCACTCACGAAAGTCACCCACCGAGGTAAAGGCATTCTTGAGGTTCTCATACTCAACTTGGAATTGAGAGGCACGAGTCTTCATCACCTCGACGATTTCCCTTTTGCCTTTCCTTTCTGCTTTGCGGACGGCCCGCGCATGATCGCGAGTAAGTTGCGCCTCTCGCTCCAACATCTCGCCTTGCACGCGAGCGAGATCCCGCTCCGCTTTCTCCGCTTTGAAGCGGTAGACCATGGCTTCTTATGGCCCGCCTCAATGGCCGAGCCCAGCAATCTCAGGCCCTGCAAAATCGATTGACATGTTATAAATATATATACATAGGACAATCACCAAAAAATTCTCGAAAAACTAACCCCATTGATGATGCGAGATCCTTCCGCAACGATTCTCGGCCTCGCCGATTCTTTCGTAGGAGGAGGAGCATCAAAACCCGGTGGCAGACCAGCAAAGAAATCATCGAAATCCGGAATAGGGGCCTCGCTCAAACAACTCCCATCGCCGTAAGCAAGGTTCGGATCCCATCCTGGAAGCATAGAGTCATCCATCGAAAACTCTATGTCGCCAAGATCGACATCTTTTCCCTTCCAAGAGCTCGACTCCGGCACAGCTGTTGGAGCTTCGACGGGATTCTGGTCGTCAGGTTCGGAGTCGCTTCCCGTGTCCACAGCCAAAGCAGGACCGGGTTGCACGAATCTTAGTGCCTTCCGAACCCTCTTCGGCGTAAAAGAAGTCCAGAAGAAGGGACCATTCCTGAGAAGATCCCTCACCACAATGATGTCCTCAGGAAACAGAGCAAGAGGATTGATGAAAGGACGATCGTTCGGTAACCTCCGGAACAGTGGAATGCAACTCTCTTTGACAGACGCAGCATCTAAACGGACAAAGAAGAAAAACTTCTTCCACGATTTGAAGTTCGAAATGAACTTCTTAACCACTGACATAAATTTCCGAGGGACCAACCTATGCTTATCCGTATCCGTGACAAGTTGAAGCCTCAAAAGCGCTTCATAATGATCGACGGAAAGGGAAAGGCCATGCTCGTAGCTTAGGATCAGGATCCCAATGAGATGCTGAATGGCGAGGGGAGTCAACTGGCTTATCGCAACTTCGAAACGGTCCAACACTCGGACGAGAATTTCGGGTATTGGAAACCATAGGCGACAACGCACTACGAACGCCTCGTAGCAAGTGAAGTAACCCTCTGGGGGGCTATTAGCACATTCCCCGCGGCGGGGAACTTGGAACTCCACAAGCGTCCGGGATATGGTAGAACGATCGCATGATCGCGAGAAACTCGTCGGTACTCCTGCTTGCATCCCCTTTTTCGACTCCGCGATGGATCAGGACCGGGAATGACTTCTCCTTGGGAGGGGTCAACGAGCCATAATGAGCAACCCACCATGCCTCGTTCTCGGCGGGATGTACCGAGTGACGCACGAACTCCATCTTCAGAACAATGAGCTCTTCATAAGCACTCGCAGACGAAGACCCTTTTTTCGCAACATTTTTCTTGCTCGACATCTTTACACTTCTCTTGAGAAAATAGAGGAAAAGGGTGGAGAGAAAAGAAGTTTTTCTTAAGAAAGATCTTAGACAAGAAAGTGAAAAAATTGTGAAACAAGTTACCTCCCTTCTTATAGGCATGAGGATTTACTATTCAAGCTCGGACTTTCGGATATTAATTCCATCCATCGCGCCTAACTTACCAAACATGCCTAACCACACGCTAGGATCCTACGGTGCATGATCCTAACGGGCTGGGGGGCTAACTGTTGGGGTCAAAAACGATCACGACGGAATTACCACCCGAAAATCCTCGGAGTTCGTATTTCCGAAAGAGATAGTAAAAAGAAGGATACAACTTTCGTAAAGTATAACCAATACGAAGTTTTTACGAAGAAGTATCCTTTGAGATTCAAACCGAACAAACCAAGCTCGATCACCACGCATACGCCCCGTCCGGTCGCTATACAGCAACCAAACCCGAGCCAAGCTCGGTCGCTACGTAGCGCCGAGCGTCCATCTCGCTCGGTCACTACGTAGCGACCGAGCGATCGTCCCGCTCGGTCGCTACGTAGCGACCGAGCTCGGCCAAGCTCGGTCGCTACATAGCAACCGAGCGATTGTCCCGCTCGGTCACTACATAGCGACCGAGCTTGAGCCAAAGCTCGGTCGCTACGTAGCGACCGAGCGATCGTCCCGCTCGGTCGCTCTATAGCGACCGAGCTCGGCCAAGCTCGGTCGCTACGTAGCGACCGAGCGATCGTCCCGCTCGGTCGCTACGTAGCGACCGAGCTTTGGCTTGAGCTCGGTCGCTACGTAGCGACCGGGCTCGAGCCAAAGTTCGGTCGCTGTGTAGCAATTGAACTCTTCCGAACATCGACAGACATCAATCCATGCATTCTCGTCAAATCTTCGAACGCTATCTCTCGAAGACCGTAGCAAGCTCAGTCCACGTTTTCCGCTATTCCAACTCATCGATCAAACTTCGCGGATGAGAAAACGCGGAAAATTCGTAGTAAACGTGTCGAGTCGGAAGACGGCCCAAAGGGACCTAAAACACGACTCGAGGCCCATCCTACGATTTCCTAACCCAAAGCCCGTAAACCGCAGCACGGTTTACGCTTGGCCCACAAGGAAGGATAAATGTCAAGTTTCCGCGGATAAATACGGAAGTTTTGAAGATAATTGTGAAGATCGGGAAAATGGAATATCTCCATTTTTATGCTATGACGGCTTAAGGGCAGAAGAGTAAAAGCGTAAACCGACCTTGGAGCTAGTATATAAGGAGTCCTAGGCGAGGAGCATGGGGTAGAATTTTTTCAGAGCAAACTTAGCACTTAGAGCAATTTAGGCAATTTTCCGTTTTTGTTATTTCGAGCTGCGAATCAATTAGGTTTAGCCGTCTTAGGGTTGCTAGAACTAGGAATCTCGCCGACAGCTCTCGAGCCCAGGCTTATACCTTGTTGTAAACGCTCATACGCAAATTCGGAATAAGATCTTCTTTGCTCTCTTTTTCGATTTCTTATTCTTTATCGCTGTTATTCTCGTGTTCTGATTGCTTGACGTGTGGTAATTAGCAGTTATCCGGGTCCTCTGGGAAATCAGGGTTTTCCTAGTTTCCTTATTTAAACGGAAATCGACGGTGTGAATTTCAGTTCCCACACTCATTCCGACTCGTACCGTTACTGGTCATCGGATGTGCATTGATTATAGGAAACTGAATGCCGCTACTAGGAAAGACCATTTTCCCCTTCCCTTTATTGATCAGATGCTGGAGAGATTAGCTAATCACCAGTATTACTGTTTTCTTGATGGATATTCCGGATTTTTCCAAATTCTCATACACCCGGATGTTCAAGAAAAGACAACAGTTACATGCCCCTATGGAACTTTCGCATATCGCAGAATGCCATTTGGTCTATGTAATGCCCCCGCTACTTTCCAATGTTGTATGATATCAATCTTTACAGATATGATCCAGGACTTCATGGAAGTATTCATGGATGATTTTTCAGTCTATGGATCAGATTTTAAGAGTTGCCTCGACAATTTATGCAAAGTATTGGAAAGATGCAAAGAAAAGAACCTTGTCCTAAACTGGGAAAAATGCCATTTCATGGTAAACGATGGAATAGTGTTAGGACATAGGGTTTCCACTGCTGGAATAGAGGTCGATAGAGCTAAGATTGAAGTAATGACCAGTTTACCCCCACCCAAAACTGTTAAGGACGTGCGAAGTTTCCTCGGACACGCCGGATTTTACAGGAGATTTATACTGGACTTCAGTAAAATCGCTAGACCTTTAAATAACCTATTATGCAAGGATATTAAATTCGATTTTACCCCCGAATGCATGAAAGCTTTTGAAGATTTAAAGAAATCCCTTATGACTGCCCCTGTCGTACAAGCCCCCGACTGGAATCTTCCTTTCGAAATCATGTGCGATGCGAGTGATTTCGCAATTGGAGCAGTTCTAGGCCAAAGGAAAGATAAAAAGCTACATGCTATTTACTACGCCAGCCGCACGCTTGATTAAGCACAACGGAATTATGCAACAACAGAAAAGGAACTATTAGCTGTAGTTTACGCTTTTGAAAAATTCCGTCAATACTTGATTGGCTCACGAGTGATAGTTCACACTGATCACGCTGCCATCAAATATTAAATGCAAAAGAAAGATGCTTAACCTCGACTCATACGCGGGATTCTACTAGTCCAAGAGTTAGACATTGAGATTAAGGATAAGAGAGGAGTAGATAATGGAGTCGCTTACCATCTTTCTAGGATAAGGATAGAGGATGATGTCCCTATAGACGATTTCTTTCCCACATAGAATGTTGCACACATAGATACATCCTTCGTCGGTCAAGTATCTCTCACATCTGAAGATCTATCGATCGATGAGGGAGATGTCATATCGGTCGATTCACGTAGTGCTAACCAAGTACGAAAACCCTGATTTCCCAGAGGACCCGGATAACTGCTAATTACCACACGTCAAGCAATCAGAACACGAGAATAACAGCGATAAAGAATAAGAAATCGAAAAAGAGAGCAAAGAAGATCTTATTCCGAATTTGCGTATGAGCGTTTACAACAAGGTATAAGCCTGGGCTCGAGAGCTGTCGGCGAGATTCCTAGTTCTAGCAACCCTAAGACGGCTAAACCTAATTGATTCGCAGCTCGAAATAACAAAAACGGAAAATTGCCTAAATTGCTCTAAGTGCTAAGTTTGCTCTGAAAAAATTCTACCCCATGCTCCTCGCCTAGGACTCCTTATATACTAGCTCCAAGGTCGGTTTACGCTTTTACTCTTCTGCCCTTAAGCCGTCATAGCATAAAATGGAGATATTCCATTTTTTCCGATCTTCGTAATTATCCACAAAATTTCGTATGTATTCGCGGAAACTTGACATTTATCCTTCCTTGCGCGCCAAGCGTAAACCGTCATACGGTTTATGGGCTTTTGGTTAAGAAATTGTAAGTTGGGCCTCGAGTCGTGTCTTAGGTCCCTTTGGGCCGTCTTACGACTCGAAACGTTTAATACGACTTCTTTCGATAAAGAAGGAACTTTCCGCGGTTTTTACCGCAAAGTTTGATTGATGTCTTTAGAATGGTCGGAAGACATGAACTGAGTTCGCTACGGTCTTCGGGAGATAGCATCGTAGGATAGACGAGAATGCATGAACTGGTGTCGTATCGACGTTTCGGAAGAGTTCGGTTGCTACGTAACGACCGAACAGAACGCACGCTCGGTTGCTACGTAGCGATCGAGCGGGACGGACGCTCGGTCGCTACGTAGCGAACAAGCTTGGCAAGCTCGGTCGCTACGTAGCGACCTAGCGGGACGGACGCTCGGTCGCTACGTAACGACCGAGCGGAACGGACGCTCGGTCGCTACGTAGCGACCGAGCGGAACAGACGTTCGGTCGCTACGTAGCGACCGAGCGGAACGGACGCTCGGTCGCTACGTAGCGACCAACCTTGGCTCGAGCTCGGTCGCTACGTAGCGACCGAGCGGAACGGACGCTCGGTCGCTACGTAGCGACCAAGCTTGGCTCGAGCTCGGTCGCTACGTAGCGATCGAGCGGGACGGACGCTCGGTCGCTACGTAGCGACCGAGCTTGGCTCGAGATCGGTCGCTACATAGCGACTGAGCGTCCGTCCCGCTCAGTCGCTATGTAGCGACCGAGCTTGGCTCGAGCTCGGTCGCTACGTAGCGACCGAGCTGTGTGCATGCTTGGTCGCCGCGTATCGATCGATCTTGGCTTGTCCGCAGTCTGATTTCCATACTCGAGCTTGTCCGCGGCCGATTTGGATACATGTCCGTTGCCTTCGGACAATCGGTATTTAGTGGTTTGATTGAGATATCTTTACGAAGATTACTTTTCGTAAAATCGTTTATGCTGATTTTTACGGACTTTCAGACATTGATTCCGTCGTGACCGATTTTGACCCCAACAGTTAGCCCCCCAGCTCGTTAGAACCATGAGCTTCTAGCGTGAGGTTCTAGCGAGTGGCTTGGCAAGTTAGGCAAGTTAGGTGAGTTAGGCGGAATTAATGGTTGAAAAGGTCTGTGGTAAGTGATCTTCTCGCTCTCCTAAAAGTAGAAAACGCGATAAGATTGGGGCTGCGCCTTATGACGGCTGCCTACGTACCCTTGTTGAAGGGATCAAGCCTTTCGTAGTTTGTCTTGGAGTTAAGGTTCTTATGACTAGTTTTCCAGTGGGACCTTTATGGTCTAGTTTTTATGTAGCGGTTATAAGGCGTTTTTCTGCCGATGCCATTTTGTATGGGTGTAGAGGGAAGACTACGAGTTGTCATCTCGTAATCTAACTCTGTGTGAACTGCCATATCCATAATCTGTTTCGAGAGTTTTCTGCAGTGTGTAAACTTGCGGGATTTTCTAAAGACGTTCAAATATTGGCAAAAAGACAAATTTTGGGATCTCGTATCAGGGTGTTTGATACTATGCCTAGAGATGTTAGAGACAAGTGCGCTGGGTTTTGGGCAAGACCTAGGTTTACTTTCGGTTTAAGGATTGTGCGGTGACTAGCCGGCTATCATTTTTCCTGTTGCAATTTCTTCCTGATTCGTATCGATTTAAAGTCCGCGATAGGTTCTCGGCTTATACGACTTGTTTGATACGAATCGAGCATCTCTCCGGAGACCGGAAGTGCTGGACCAAAATTTTGGATTTCTTTTATAGCGCTATTATCCTTGTGTCGGATGTAAGAGAGTCATCTTCGTGAGATGGCTATGTCTGTTTAGGACATTGAGAGTTTGTTGTGATCAGCAACAAACTTAATGGTAAAAAAAAAATACCGTTTCGAGTCTTCGCGAAGGATATGTTTTGAGAAGATGTTAGTGCGTATGACTGTTTGGTCTTTTAAGAAAATGTTTTTATCGAGGAAGGAAATTTCGTTGAAGAACGAATCTTCAGGCGTCTGCGACGTCTCGCGATGCTGAAGATTTGTTATTCTTTCGTATGTCGCGTTTCGTGCTTGAAATGTTTGCGGGCTTGAAGATGTTTCGCGATGTTGCAAGGGTTTAGTCTTAGCCCTGTATTTGAGAAACGTTCTTGTTTGACTACGGATGTTCGCAGCAAAAATTGTTGTTCCTGTTTGGATGCTAATAATTTGATTTTCGATCGAGGAATTAGGATTGAGGTATAGCGTAAATTTATCCATGGGAAGAAGCGTTTTCCTTCATAATGTTTTTTGAAGTGTTGGCCTTCCGAGATCTATTTCGTGCATTTTTTAGGATGTTTCGTATAGCTCTAGAAGCTTTGTTACGAATTTTTTTTTCCTTACATGCCCCGTATTATAGGTAAAACGTTGCGGGCTTAAAGTGAAGTGTGGAGCGTATTGAACTTGGTCAATTTTCAAAAAGTTTAGATTTTCCGTTAACCGTTTGATAGTTAGGACTTAGTTTCGTTACGAAGAATTTATCATATGCTTTCCGACGGTGGGCTATACGATAATTTATCATATCATATAACCGGTTTTACGAAGGTTGTAAATCAGTGATATGTATACATATGTCAAAGTAGTGTTGTTTCTGCGGGTTTTATGAGAAACGTTTCTTCTGCGATTTTGATCTTAGGCGAAAGTTGCTTGGAGTTACTCATGGAGTGCTACCGAAGTTTATTTCAATATGATCTAGTCGCAGAACGTTTTTCATAGGTTTTTTGAGAGGATTCTCATGTCACATTCGTTTCTTAAACGAATTGGTCAACCAGAGGTGGATCTAGCTAACCATCGGAAAGGAAAGTGCTCCTTTTAATGTGCACGATGATACATCAATTCTCGAGTTTTCTTCATCGCAAATGTTTTTGATGCTTTTCCGTGACTTACATGGTACAACGGAAACTGAAAGAAATGCTTTGGTGGGTGAAGATTTCTCGTAGAAATTTTTAAAACGAAACTGGCTTTCTGAAGCCGGAAAAGGCATCAATACTTTGGCTAATCGTCGAGTTTCAGTTTGATATTGGTACAAGTTTTATGTACGCATGATTGCGACAAGAAATGATGTATAGTTTTTTGAGATTATGTTCATGATCGTCTGGATATGTTGCTAGCGTTTAGACGAATATTAAGATTGTCGTTTGCCTATTCTTGACGATTTGCAGAAGTTTTTGAAGTTTGGGAGTATACGAGTATAGTATACGTACCTACTCCCCCTTTTTTTTTTACGAAAGAAAACGGTTGAACCGATACTTTGAAGGGTTGTGTACGTTTCCTCTTCTGATGTTTGGAATGATCGATAATTCGGGACGATTTATAGACGACGCTTGGACTGTGATTTGGTTGTTTCCACGTTGACGACTTGGGATATGTCGGTTCCGAGAAAATTGCCAGAAACGAATCGGTTTTAAGACGAAGTTCATGTCTCTAACTTTTTCTCTCTTTAGGAAGCGAGCTTGATATGCGTGGCGATCGTTTCTCGACTTTCGGAGAGTTTAGATCGGTTTGCAAGATCTGGATGAACAATTATGGAACAATATATCGAGACAGGAAAAATCGCTTTAAAACTTAGTTTGGTAGACTATCCGCCTAGGTTTTGCGTTCCCTAAAGTTCTATGGCAGCCTCAAAGAAATTTCCTACGAAAATTCCAAGTCTGATTTCAAAAATTTCAAGTCGGAAATACCTTAGTTCTCTCGAAGATGCAGTTTTGTCTCTTTTCAGTTTTGCTTGCTCATTTCCCTTTCCTCTTCTCGTGTATGTTCGCCATTTCCGATATTGGTGTTTATCCTTTGAAACTTGACATTTATCTTCCGAACTTGACTGTTATCTTCTCCTTAGATAAGACGTCTATTTTTGTTAAAAGGTTCAACGTAATCGTATAGTTAAGGCGGCTAAGATGTTAAGTTAACCGCTGCCGTTTTATACGATTAATCTGAATCCATGCGAGAAAACAAGTCTTTGCGGGTTTTTTTTTTATCGTAAAGTTTCAATGGTAACTCCGATATAAACATGAGACGATTCGATCGAGATTTGAAGGAGAATACAAAGCTGGAGGTAAGGGCGAGTAGGAGCAAGCGAAGGAGTTTAGACGAGTCTTATTTGTTTTTATCGTAAAATCTCGACGGAAACTCCGATTGAGACGAAACGAAAAGCGTTTCGATCGGGATTCAAAAGAGAACACAAAGGAGGAGCTTTTTGAAGCCTGAAAGGTCGCAATGTAGCGAGCTGGGGGTCTGACAGGTCGCTACGTAGCGAGTGGAAGCAAGCCAGGAAGAGTCCTACTTGTTTTCGTTGTAAAATCTCAACGGAAACTCCGATTGAGACGAAACGAAAAGCGTTTCGATGAGGATACAAAATAGAAACAAAAGGAGGTCCATTCTGAGGCCTTACAGGTCGATACGTAGCGACTGACGGTCTGACAGGTCGCTACGTAGCGAGTGGAAGCAAGCCAAGAAGAGTCCTACTTGTTTTCGTCGTAAAATCTCAACGGAAACTCCGATTGAGACGAAACGAAAAGCGTTTCGATGAGGATTCAAAAGATAACCCAAAATAGGACCTTTCTGAGGCCTTACAGATCGCTACATAGCGACTGAGGGCCTGACAGGTCGCTACGTGGCCGTCAGTCGCTACGTAGCGAGCGGAAGCAAGCCAAGAAGAGTCCTACTTGTTTTCGTCGTAAAATCTCAACGGAAACTCCGATTGAGACGAAACGAAAAGCGTTTCAATGAGGATTCAAAAGGGAACCCAAAGGAGAACCTTTCTGAGGCCTTACAGGTCGCTATGTACCGACTGACGGTCTAACAGGTCGCTACGTAGCGAGTGGAAGCAAGCCAAGAAGAGTCCTACTTGTTTTCGTCGTAAAATTTCAACGGAAACTCTGATTGAGACGAAACGAAAAGCGTGGCTGATTTGGTCATCAGATCAGCAACCGAATCAGAGGTCAACCCAAAGCCCTACTTAACCAGGCAAGACGCCAAGCAGAACACATGTGCACTAAAAATGCTGTATCTTACAAACCAGGAGGGTTTAAGTCACGAGACAAATTTAATGGACTCTACACTAAAGAAGGAGTCCAGACCATTTGGAATCAGTCCAAAATACGCACGGAGCAAGAAGTTATGAATTTTACAAGTCAGAGGTTTTTCAGCCCGTCCATCAGCGAGTACTCGACTTTAGAAGGAGATTCCAGCCCAAGGAAGGAGCGGCCTGAACCAAAGCCCATAATAGGATTCAAGAGGAGTTTATCAGCTTTCCAGAAAGCCCAAGATCAGGAGAAATGGCCTCGGAATTATGAAGTTATGATCCAATCTCCAAAACCGGTCAAACCAGTTCTACACTTGCCTCAATTGGAAGCTAACCGGTTCAATCAGCTTCAAACCAGACATTGGCGACCAGGAGATCATTTAAACCAATCAGGAGATATTCTAGGAGTCCAGGAGGAGTTCTACAAGTTCATACCATGCACCAGCAACCATTGGATCAGGAGGATCCTCATTTACTCAAACCTGCCTTATTTGGAGCAAGCCGACATTAATGTCCAACAGCTCTTTTCTCTTCAGATCAGCACGAGATCAGAACCTTTCAAGCCATCCAGAAGATCCCAAGGAACCTCTCTTATCCCCTTAAACCGTCCAGGTTCAAGAAGAATCAAGTTTCTCACTTGGAGCCAAAATCCCATAAAAGGCTCCAACGGCTAGTTTCCGATTTTGTTAGTTTGCTTGATTTGTTTCCTTTCTTTTCTTCTTATGAACGTTAGAATTAGTTTCCAGAGCATTATATAAGCTCTTAGATAGTCATTGTAAAGAGACACCCTTAATCACCAAGCTAATAGAAAGTTTATTCAGTTTTATCAAAGTTGTTCTTTGTATAAAATAACGGTCTTTAGGATTCAAAGAGAGATTCTTTGCTGTCTTATTGATTTCGTGAGTCTAGTTTGTTTGTGCAAATCAAACAAGCTCAGTACACAGATTGAGAGAATCAATCACTTCGATCCATCATTCCATCAGATTGAGAGATTCAATCAAACATTCCTCCGCAAATCCACTACAGTTCATCTTCTAATCAAGCTGAGAGTGATACACATCCAGCAGCTTGATTCCGCCATATCTATCCCTTTATTTTGTTTATTTTTATTCATATCATAAACCTCATATCATTTAATTCCCTTTGTTTCAGGTTATCAAGTCATAATCAGGCCATATCGACCAATCGGCCACATCTTTGGTCGATCCGATTTAAGCTTGGTTCCACCTTTCAACCAATTCGTGGGTTACCCCCCCCCTGTGCCTATAACATTTTGGTATCAGAGCTTAAGCTACTCAGGTGATATCTATCCTTGCATCTCATACTTGCTTGCATTTGTTTTTCCATTCATAAACCGAAAATCCATAAAAACTGTTTCTTTTTGTTTCAAGTTTTGTTTCTGCATATTTTTGTTCTTGCTGTTCATCATACTTTAAAGCCACGAAAAAGAAAAGAAAATTTTTTGTTTGATTCATTTAAAAATCAAAAATCCCAAAAGAAAGTGTTTGCATTCATTAGTTTTCATAAAAGAAAATCCCATAAAAATTTATGTTTTGAATTTGATTCCTTTTCATTTGCATTCATAAATTCAAAAGCCAAAAGAAATCATCCTAGTTATAGTTTCATACCATTTCTACTTGTCCATTTCGTGATTGCATCAGAAAAGAAAAAGAAAATATTTTTAAGCTTTAGTTTATATCATTTGCATATTTAATTGTTGCATTTCATCCAAAGAAAATTCAAAAAAAAATCAGCATTAGTTTGCTTTCCATATTTTATTTCCATTGGTGTTTCTTATCATACCATATTGTTTCAAGTCGAGATTGCATTCAGAAAAAAAAATCATTTTAGTATAGTTATTTCATTTTGGTTCATTATTTGCATAATTCTCGGTTTAGGGTAAATTGCATTGTTGCATTTGATTTATTTTGGTTGGACCAAAGCTTTCCATACCTTCACTTGCTCTTTGAGATTGTTTTCAGGAAACAATGGAAGAGGAGAGACTCGGCCAAATCATGAAGACCAGACTGAACCAACACTTAGTAGCTACACAAGAGCTCCATGATAATATTGCTCAGTTGGGAAAAAGAAATAAGCCACAAGGCAGACGACCACCACATGGAGAAAGAAGATTTGGAGATGCACTAGATGCTGGCTATGTTGAGACCAAGCCACCAGATCCTTCATGGATCACCAAACACCAAACTTCTTATACTCATGAATACTCAAATTATTCTTATCATGATTATAACTCTGCTGATGATGTTAATATTTATTCTTTTTCAGGAAGCAGTTGGTCAAGTGAGTATCTAACATTGGAAAGAACCATGGATGATTGGTTTACATACTATGGCGTGCCAAAGAAGGAGAGGCTAGCTCATGCCATCAAGCAACTTTCCGGAAAAGCTTACTCATGGTGGAAAACAGTAGATAAGACACATGGTAAAAGTCCAGAAGAGGTTGTCACCAACTGGGAAGATCTTACAGATGTTATGATCAGGAAGTATGTGACTACACTTCCCACGCAAGAAACCAGAAGAAAATACCCAAGGAGATTTTCAAATGGTGTGTCCAAAGAGGCAAAGAAAGTTGTGCCACAACAAGGCCATAGAAGCTTGATCTATCAAGACCAGATTCGGCCAAGCCAGATGCCCACGGTTTTATATGATAAATACCAACCTTATGAGGTCCCAAAGGCCATGGGGAAGAAGAACCTTGTCAGCCAAGACACGTTGGCCAGACACAAAGAAAAATCAGACAAACCGATTTTTCAAGAGCAGACCAAGGTAAGTCTTATCCTTGATAAATTTGTTTATAAATCATCTCCCTCTGGTATGACTCACTTGTCTTTGTCCAAGGATGTTAAGACAGGTCTTGAGGTCCAGAAAGACACGATCACCCAATCCTTGTTGAGATCAAAAGTTGTCCATGATTTAAGTCCAAGAGACAAGGAGATTTTAAACCCAAATAAAGAAGAGCCATCCAGCCAAGGTAAGTCTTCTAACTCTTAGGGTTTGAAATATCAGACATGTTATAGATGTCATAAGAAAGGACACTATGCTATAGTTTGTCCTACTAAGAAAGCATTGATAGAAACATCACTAGAAGAGAAAACAGAATTATCTATGAAAAGTGATAGTATTATTCAATCTGATATATTGGTTCCAAATTCTTGTATAATGCACTTGTCTTTGTCAAAGGGAGTTGTCACAGGACTTAAGGAGCAAGAATTTAAAGAAGAAGAACCACCAGGCATGACTCTTGTGATGGACCAGAAGATTGTTCAAGAGACAATGCAGTCCATATTGCTTAAAGAAACAAAACCAAAACAATACCAAGGTAAGGTTTTAGAATCTCAAAAGAGAATGAAAGCAGACTTGCTCTATCTTTGTGCAGATTATACAGTTTCGAGTTTGAAACCTTGTCAAGAGGGAGGGGATGATGTGGTCATCAGATCAGCAACCGAACCGGAGGTCAACCCAAAGCCCTACTTAACCAGCCAAGGCGCCAAGCAGAACACATGTGCACTAAAAATGCTGTATCTTACAAACCAGGAGAGTTTAAGTCACGAGACAAATTTTAATGGACTCTACACTCAAGAAAGAGTCCAGACCATTTGTAATCAGTCCAAAATACGCACGGAGCAAGAAGTTATGAATTTTACAAGTCAGAGGTTTTTCAGCCCGTCCATCTGCAAGTACTCGACTTTAGAAGGAGATTCCAGCCCAAGGAAGAAGCGGCCTGAACCAAAGCCCATAATAGGATTCAAGAGAAGTTTATCAGCTTTCCAGAAAGCCCAAGAACAGGAGAAATGGCCACGGAATTATGAAGTTATGATCCAATCTCCAAAACCGGTCAAACCAGTTCTACACTTGCCTCAATTGGAAGCTAACCGGTTCAATCAGCTTCAAACCAGATATTGGCGACCAGGAGATCATTTAAACCAATCAGGAGATATTCTAGGAGTCCAGGAGGAGTTCTACAAGTTCATACCATGCACCAACAACCATTGGATCAGGAGGATCTTCATTTACTCAAACCTGCCTTATTTGGAGCAAACCGACATTAATGTCCAACAGCTCTTTTCTCTTCAGATCAGGCACGAGATCAGAACCTTTCAAGCCATCAAGAAGATCCCAAGGAAGCTCTCTTATCCCCTTAAACCGTCCAGGTTTAAGAAGAATCAAGTTTCTCACTTGGAGCCAAAATCCCATAAAAGGCTCCAACGGCTAGTTTCCGATTTTGTTAGTTTGCTTGATTTGTTTCCTTTCTTTTCTTCTTATGAACGTTAGAATTAGTTTCCAGAGCATTATATAAGCTCTTAGATAGTCATTGTAAAGAGACACCCTTAATCACCAAGTTAATAGAAAGTTTATTCAGTTTTATCAAAGTTGTTCTTTGTATAAAATAACGGTCTTTAGGATTCAAAGAGAGATTCTTTGCTGTCTTATTGATTTCGTGAGTCTAGTTTGTTTGTGCAAATCAAACAAGCTCAGTACACAGATTGAGAGAATCAATCACTTCGATCCATCATTCCATCAAATTGAGAGATTCAATCAAACCTTCCTCCGCAAATCCACTTCCGTTCATCTTCTAATCAAGCTGAGAGTGATACACATCCAGCAGCTTGATTCCGGCATATCTATCCCTTTATTTTGTTTATTGTTATTCATATCATAAACCTCATATCATTTAATTCCCTTTATTTTAGGTTATGAAGTCATAATCCAGCCATATCGACCAATCGGCCACATCTTTGGTCGATCCGATTTAAGCTTGGTTCCACCTTTCAACCAATTCGTGGGTTACCCCCCATGTGCCTACAACAGTGGCGATGAGGATTCTCAAGAGAACCCAAAGGAGGACCTTTCTGAGGCCTTACCGGTCGCTACGTAGCGACTGACGGCCTGACAGGTCGCTACGTAGCGAGTGGAAGCAAGCCAAGAAGAGTCCTACTTGTTTTCGTCATAAAATTCAACGGAAACTCCGATTGAGACGAAACGAAAAGCGTTTCGATGAGGATTCAAAAGAGAACCCAAAGGAGGACCTTTCTGAGGCCTTACAGGTCGCTATGTAGCGACTGACGGTCTGACAGGTCGCTACGTAGCGAGTGGAAGCAAGCCAAGAAGAGTCCTACTTGTTTTCGTCGTAAAATCTCAACGGAAACTCCGATTGAGACGAAACGAAAAGCGTGGCGATGAGGATTCACAAGAGAACCCAAAGGAGGACCTTTCTGAGGCCTTACCGGTCGCTACGTAGCGACTGGAGAGTTGGCTTGAGCTTGGTCGCTACGTAGCGAACGAGCAGTGTGTGTGCTCGGTCGCTACGTAGCGACCGAGCAGCGTGTGCGTGCTCGGTCGCTACGTAGTGACCAAGCAGTGTGTGTGCTCGGTCGCTACGTAGCGACCGAGCAGCGTGTGCCTGCTCGGTCGCTACGTAGCGACCGAGCAGTGTGTGTGCTCGGTCGCGTAGCGATCGAACAGCGTGTGCGTGCTCGGTCGCTACGTAGCGACCGAGCAGTGTGCGTGCTCGGTCGCTACGTAGCGACCAAGCAGTGTGCGTGCTCGGTTGCTACGTAGCGACCGAGCAGCGTGTGCGTGCTCGGTCGCTAAGTAGCGACCGAGCAGTGTGCGTGCTCGGTCGCTACATAGCGACCGAGCAACCTGTGTGTGCTCAGTCGCTACGTAACGACCGAGCTAGGTAATCGTTTTGTTGTGTTTCCTTTTTCCGCGATTAACCTAGGGGTTTTATCCTTCCGAAATGTCAACGGAAAACGTGTTTTGGTAAAACCCTTACGCATCGAGATTTCTTTTGTTCGGTAATGAGCCAAACTTACGGGGTTTGATAAGATTTATCGTTTCCCTTTATGTTTAGAATGAGAAATCTCGAGCTTGTTTTAGTGCTCTTCCTGTGGCGGAAGGGCGCAGCAAGGCTTTCAATTTTGTTGAACACTACGGCGTTTTCGTAAGCGTTGGCCATAGGAGCAGTCAGTGCTGTGAGTTTGTCTTTCATATATCCAGACATAGTTTCGATCAAGCGTTTTGTGGCCATGAGTAAGAGTAGTCCGTAACCCCCCATCCTTCTAGCGCCAAACTGTGGGAACCGAAATTCGCACTGTCGATTTACGTTTAAATTAGGAAACTAAGAAAACCCTAATTTCCCAGAGGTCCCGGATCTCTGCGAGAGCCAACGACAAGTGATCAAAAATATATGCGGAAATCGTGAAAAGATAACAAACGAGTTTAGAGAAAACAGTAGATCTTATTTCGAGTCTGCGTAAGAGCGTTGCGATCATTACAAGAGATCATAAAAGCTCTGGCCGCAAAGGCTGTCAGCGAGTTACCTAATTCTAGCGGCCTAAAAGCTCAAACATAGTTGAGTCGCAGCTCGATAACAAAAGACAAAAAAGATACAGAAAAGGTTTTCGATTGATTTCGGACTGAACCTTGTTAAAGGCTGCCTACGTACCCCTTTCGAGGATCAAGCCGAACGTAGTTCAATTGATAGAGCTGGACAAGAGATCGAACAGCCTGGGCGAGTTTGTCTAGTAATTGAGTGCCAGTCATAGAAACCTAACTTGTCGAGAATAAAGCCTAAAGTTTCTAAGTGCAGAGAATTCCGAGTCTAAAAAGTTCTCTTTATGCCTCTCGCCTAGGACTCCTTATATACTAGCTCCAAGGTCGGTTTACGCTTTTACTCTTCTGCCCTTAAGCCGTCATAGCATAAAATGGAGATATTCCATTTTTTCCGATCTTCGTAATTATCCTCAAAATTTTGTATTTATTCGCGGAAACTTGACATTTATCCTTCCTTGCGCGCCAAGCGTAAACCGTCATACGGTTTATGGGCATTTGGTTAAGAAATCGTAAGTTGAGCCTCGAGTTGTGTCTTAGGTCCCTTTGGGCCGTCTTACGACTCGAAACGTTTATTACGACTTCTTTCGATAAAGAAGGAACTTTCTGTGGTTTTTACCGCAAACTTTGATTGATGTCTTTAGAATGGTCGGAAGACATGAACTGAGTTCGCTACGGTCTTCGGGAGATAGCATCGTAGGATAGACGAGAATGCATGAACTAGTGTCATATCGACGTTTCGGAAGAGTTCGGTCGCTACGTAACGACCGAACAGAACGCACGCTCGGTTGCTACGTAGCGATCGAGCGGGACGGACGCTCGGTCGCTACGTAGCGAACAAGCTTGGCTCGAGCTCGGTCGCTACGTAGCGACCAAGCTTGGCTCGAGCTCGGTCGCTACGTAGTGACCGAGCGGGACGGACGCTCGGTCGAAACGTAGCCACCGAGATTAGCTCGAGCTCGGTCACTACGTAACGACCGAGCGGAACGGACGCTCGGTCGCTACATAGCGATCGAGCTTGGCTCGAGCTCGGTCGCTACGTAGCGATCGAGCAGGACGGACGCTCGGTCGCTACATAGTGACCGAGCGGGACGGACGCTCGGTCGCTACGTAGCGACCGAGCTTGGCTCGAGCTCGGTTGCTACGTAGCGACCGAGCTGTGTGCATGCTTTGTCGCCGCGTATCGATCGAGCTTGGCTTGTCTGCAGTCTGATTTCCATACTCGAGCTTGTCCGCGGCCGATTTGGATACATGTCTGTTGCCTTCGGACAATCGGTATTTAGTGGTTCGATTGAGATATCTTTACGAAGATTACTTTTCGTAAAAACGTTTATGCTGATTTTTACGAACTTTCAGACATTGATTCCGTCGTGACCGATTTTGACCCCAACAACATACATATATGTGCATCGATCGATACGCAGTCACGCGGATGAAATCGCAAATTAAAAGATTTCATTTCCCAGAAGATCTATTATTTACAACTTAAGTCCTTGGCCGCCTGTTAGGCTATATGTACTAGGGTTTTGTATCATTTCTAGGAGACACTTGCAAAAGACCTAGTTTGGGAGAAGGAGCATTTTGGCTACCATTAGGAGAGCTTAGGATTGGAGAGATAGATCTGAGACTGCAAAACAGAGAAGATCTTGAACTCCTTTTTTCCTATTACTCTATCTATTTTTGTTCTATGTTTCATTTGAGTTTATTTCACACCATCATGACTTTGTCTCTCATGAATATGTTTGAGTAAACCAATTGTTAGATTTAGGTTTCTCATCATGGTTGAAATTATGTACTCCTAATATGACTGTTAAAAGGGTGTTTTGATTGTTCTTTCATTGCTTATGGACTTAATGCTAAAATTGAGATTGATCACCTTTATTTTAGATCTTAGGATTAATTGAGTCCAACTAACCGTTTCCCCTCAATACCTGAACCCATTTGCGTGATCTAACTAACTCAGGCGCAACGACAGTTGGTCTGAGAAGGCTAGAGAACGAGTTAAACCCGTTCACAAAGCTCGCTAGAATAACCGTCGATCGACGCAACTATCGTTCTGTCGGTCGATCGTTAAAAAGGTGTATCGGTCGATGTACATCAAGTCGCATCGATCGACACTCTCTCGAGATCAAAATACGACAGTTGAGATCCGAGATCTAGTGAAGATAACCTATCCGGTTAAGTCAACGTTTAGTTCAAGAACCATTAAATCCTTTAGTCTAAACTAAGTGCATACATTTTATACCTGAGAATTGCCTGAATCTAGCTACTTTCCCAATCTTGAAACCACTTCAATTCAATCTATTGAATCACTGTTGTTTACGATTTATCATTTACTTCTTTTAAGACTAATAAAACCTTTTAGTCTATATTCATTTCTAATTATTTAAGTCTGTTGAGTAATCCTAGAGTCTCTGTGGATTCGATCCCTAAGTACTACATCTGAACCTCTTTTGATGAGGGTAACACTCTTTAGGGTAATTTGAGTGATATCAAAATCGTAGGATGGGCCTCGAGTCGTGTTTTAGGTCCCTTTGGGCCGTCTTCCGACTCGAAGCGTTTATTACTATTTCTTTCGATAAGGAACAAACTTTCCGCAGTATTAATCCGCAAAGTTTGATCGATGATTTAGAATAGCGGAAATCATAGACTGAGCTCGCTACAGTCTTCGGGAGATAGCATTTGAAGGTTTGACGAGAATGCATGGACTGGTGTCCTCTCGACGTTTCAGAAGAGCTCGGTCGTGGGCTGCAACCGAACTTTGGCTCGAGCCCGGCCGCTACGTAGCGACCGAGCGGGATGAATGCTCGGTCGTTACATAGCAACCGAGCGGGACGAGCGCTCGGTCGCTACGTAGCGGCTACAGACTTCTTCCGTTCAGAGTCAGTGTTTTTGGTGCTGCTGCTGTTAGCAAGGTTTTCGATAAGTCTCACAGCTTCCAACGGATTCCGAGTAGTGAAGTTTCCTTCACTCGCCGTATCAAGAGCCATTTGATACTGTAAGGCGAGACCTCGGAAGAAAGTGCTTAACAGCTGCACCTCGTTATATATGTGGTGTGGACAGTCTCGCTGGAAGAACCTAAATCTATTCCACGCATCTTTGAAGGACTCTCCAGCCTCCTGCGAGAATGTGGAAATTTTGTTCCGAAGTTCTTCAGCGTGCGCCTCATCAAAGAAGTTTCGTAAGAAAGCATTCTTGATGTCGGTCCAGGATGTTAAAGATCCTGTGGGTTGCTGCCTAAGCCAGTGCATCGCTTCTCCATTCAGCGTGTATCTGAAGAGCTTGCACAGCAGGTAATGTTCGGGGACTCCTTCCATCCGAATAGCAGCGATTAGATCCTCGAACCGTTCCAGATGGTCCATAGGATGCTCGTACTGTAACCCAGAGTAGGGTATCTGCGACACGAGAGTGTAGTATTGAGGCTTCAGCTCGAAATTCTGCTTCTGGATCTCCGGAAGTCGAATAGCTGATCAGTTGGAATAGTACTCATCTGGGCGATTGTAGTCGGCCAGTGGTTTCGATCGAGCGTCCTCATCTACAGGTTGAGCTGCTCCTGTAGCATTAGCATCAGGGATTACAGTCCCCTGAGCGTCTATTTTCTGACTTGTTGCATTACGCAGATGACCGTCCTGGTCATACAGGTTTTCGTTCTCGTCCTGTGTTAGAATAATAATGTTTACCATTTTTGACGACACGATATCGATCGACTTACGCGGTGTAGTATCGATCATTGTCGAACGAATAGGATCGATCGACGATGAAGGTCTGGTGTCGGTCGACGGTTGGTTGTGCGTATCGATCGACGACGAAGTTGTTGCGTCGAGCGATGTTGAACGTTGACCTCTACGGATGGTGCGTTCCAAATGAGCAGGATCGTCTGAGAACAGCAAGTCTTTCTCCTTGTTACTTCTGTTACCGCTGGGCATGCACCTGAAAAGACAAGAAAAAGATAATTAGAAAGGGGGTAGAGAAAAGAATAAGAATCAATAAAACTAAATCTAATGGCGATCAAAGCTCCCCGGCAACAGCGCCAAATTTGATACCACTCAAATTACCTTAAGGAGTGTTACTCTCATCAAAAGAGGTTCAGATGTAGTACTTAGGGATCGAATCCACAAGGAGCTAGGGAACAATTAAATCTAGTGTTTATTAATTCTAAGGGTTGTAAATGTTTAAACGAAATAGCAATAGTAACAAGCAAAGTAACTAGTAAACGTAACTTGGTTGGAAATGATATTAGATGCAGGGCCACTATTCAGGTGTTGGAGATTATAATACCTATAGATGCCTAATTGTTGCATGCATGATATGTTAGAGCTCAATCGCTTAACTCAGTGATTAGCTATCGCATGTTTCACTGGTTTAACAGGCTAGATCTCGTGTCTCAACGGTTAGTATGTCGACAACGAGAGAATGTCGATCGATGGTTCTATTGGGACGTCGACCGATACACCTTTGCCAACGTCGATCGATAGTCAGTTGAGGACATCGATCGACGGGTTCTAGCCAGGCCTATGCGCGAGTATGATATGCCCTACTAAGATACTAAATTGGCGGTTAGCCCTCTCTAGTAGTCCTAATATGATAGATAGATGTCAGGATGGGATAACAAGGGTGCTTGAATATGCAATCCTATGATCAAGTTCTAGTTAGCAAGGCTAAAACAAGCAATGAATACAAATCTATCATGAATATCACAACAAGGCAGATCTATAGTTTGGGGCTAATCCCACAAACTTATCGGAACCCTGGATCTAATAATTTAACTACTCAGACATAGCAAAGCAATTCATAACAATGAAGAAATAGAAACTCATAGTATAGATGAAAAGAAATGATAACAAAGAGTTCCAATCACAAGTGATCTTCTCTCAAAAACTTGTAAAACTAAAACTCTCAAACTCAAACTCTGAAGAAAACTCTTCTGCCGTCAAAACACTTAGGCAGTATATAATCTACTAGGTTAAAAACTCGTCAGGGCATTTTCGTAATTTGGCTTGGCCTTGGGTTTTAAGTCTGCTGAATCCAAAATGTCGCGTGTCTGATGTCTCGACATCGATCGATGGTACTTGTGTACATCGATCGATATTAATTTTCATTTGTCGGGGCATCTCCTGGTATCGATCGTCAGCACTGATGCGCATCGATCGATTGTTCTTCCTCTCGTCGACCTCTACGTGGTCAGCTCGGGTGAAATGTCCTTTAAGCTCCAAAATGCTCCAAAGTCATAGCTTTACCCCGAAATGCACCTGAACCTGAAAATATACCTAGAAGAGTAGAAAACATAGATATATATATAGTAAAACACCTTTATACCATGGATGAAAACGGGTCAAATCCAAGGTATATCAGTACTTGATATCGTATTCGCTCAACTCAACTGCCCATTTTGCTAGCCGGCCTGACTGCCTCGGGCTATGTAGAATCGTCCGTTGGGGGTAGGTCGTGAGGATGACGATCGTGTGGGATTGGAAATACGGTCTTAGCTTTCGGGCCGACGTCAAAACTGCGCATGCTAATTTTTCCATTAGTGGGTACATGGATTCGGCTTCCAGCAAGGTTTTGCTTATATAGAAAATAGGTTTCTGTTCGCCGCGTTCTTCCCTGATCAGGACACCGCTCACAGCTGTTGCCGATACAGCGATGTACAAGAACAAAGGTTCCCCGTCCACGGGCTTTGCGAGGACTGGAGGAGAAGCTAAATATCATTTCAGCGGTTGGAAAGCGTTTTCGCATTCTTCCGACAATTCGAACTTTTTATTTCCCCATAGGACATCGTAGAAAGGCAAGCACTTGTCCGTCGACCGTAAAATGAATCGGTTAAGTGTTGCGACTCTACCGGTCAGCCTCTGGACTTCCCTCTTATTCTTAGGTGAAGCCCTCTCGATCAATGGGTTGATCTGTTTTTGATTAGCTTCGATACCGCGGTATGTGACTATGTAACCGAGGAATTCCCCTGATGCCACGGCGAATCTGCATTTTGTCGGGTTGAGCTTCATGTTATGAGAATTTAGTTGCGCGGAACATTCCTCGAGATATGATACGTGATCTTTTGCTTGGAGGGATTTGACGAGCATATCGTCGACATAAACCTCCATTGTTTTACCGAGTTGTTCAGTGAACACGGTTCACGAGTCGTTGGTAAGTTGCGCCAGCGTTTTTGAGGCTGAAGGGCATTACCCTGTAGCAATAGATCCCGGGATCAGTAATGAACGCAGTCTTCTCGCGATCGTCGGGATTCATCATAATTTGATTGTAACCCGAGAAGGCATCCATGACAGACATAAGTTCGTTTCCCGCCGTTGCTTCGACCAGCCGATCGAAGTGTGGTAAGGGGAAACTATCCTTTGGACATGCTTTGTTTAGATCGGTAAAGTCCATGCAGACTCGCCACTTCCCGTTTTTCTTTTTGACTACTACAGGGTTGGCGAGCCAGTTTGGATATCTCACTGCTATTATTGACCCGACCTTGAGCAATTTTTCGACCTCGTCATTTACCGCGGAAGCGCGCTCGGGTCCTAGCTTTCGTCTTTTTTGTTTGACGGGTTTGAAGGTCGGATCAATGTTCAACTCGTGACATGTTATGTTAATGTCGATCCCTGGCATATTCTCTGCAGCCCACGCGAAAGTATTGTGGTTCTTTTTCAGACAGGTTATGAGTTATTTCCTTAAGGGCTTGCAGGGATTGGCTCCGATCTCGACGCACCGCTCCGGGAACGCTTCATCGAGACACACTGTCACCACAGGTTTGCAAGTTGGTTCGCGTTTTTCCTCCAGAAGAGTTCCGCTAAATTCTGACTTCTGGAGTTTTCGTTAGAGATCTTTTTCTTCACTTTTCTAGGAGTGGTTTTGAGGTCTGGTCTTTTTCGTTTTTGTTCCGCGGCGAAACACACCTGTGATACTCTCGGATTTCCCCATATTACCTCGAATCCGTTAGAAGTTGGGAATTTGAGGCAAAGGTGGTACGTTGATGGGATTGCGCGCATGGAATTCAGCCATGGCGTTCCCATGATAACGTTGTAAGATGTGGGATGATCTACGACTAGAAACTCCGTGACTTTTGTCACAGTCCTAGCTTTGACTGCGATATTTATCGATCCGAAGGCCATGGTGGTTTCTCCCGAAAGTCCCAACAGCAGGCTAGGATGTGTCGTGATTTCGGCCATCTTTTCGAGAGTATCTTTGAAGATGATATCAACCGAACTTCCAGTGTCAATTAGCACCCTAGCGATATCAATGTCGCGAATCGTTAGCTCGATAACAAGGAGATCGTTACGAGGTTTGGCCTGATCGACCGTTGCTCCCCCCTTGAACGAGATGACGTTCGTGTACGTCGAGTCTTGCATATCGTTTCTGATCGTTGAGTGGCTCTTTCGGGTTAAATTGATCCGTACCCCCCCCCCTCCTTCTAAAGCCAAACTGTGGGAACCGAAATTCGCACTGTAGATTTCCGTTTAAGTAAGGAAAGTAGGAGAACCCTAGTTTCCCAGAGGTCCCGGATATCTGCTAATACCACATGCTAAGCAATCAGAATACGAGATAACAACGACAAAGTATAAAAATCGTAAAAAGAGAGCAAAGAGAAGTCTTATTCCGAATTTGCGTATGAGCGTTTACAACAAGGTATAAGCCTGGGCTCGAGAGCTGTCGGCGAGATTCCTAGTTCTAGCAACCCTAAGATGGCTAAACCTAATTGAGTCGCAGCTCGAAATAACAAAAACGGAAAGTTGCCTAATTGCTCTAAGTGCTAAGTTTGCTGTAAAAAAGTTCTCTCTCCATGCCTCTCGCCTAGGACTCCTTATATACTCGCTCCTAGGTCGTTTTACGATTTTTCCCCTTCTGCCCTTAGGCCGTCATAGCCTAAAATTCTATTTTTCCCGATCTTCGTAATTATCTTCAAAATTTCGTATTTATCCGCGAAAACTTGACATTTATCTTTCCTTGCGAACCAAGCGTAAACCGTCCCACGGTTTACAGGCTGCTGGTTAAGAAATCGTAAAGTGGGCTTCAAGTCATGTCTTAGGTCCCTCTGGGCCGTCTTCTGACTTCTTTCGATAAAAACGAACTTTCTGCGGTTTTTATCATAAAGTTCGATCGATGACTTCAAATGACGGAAAACATGAAATGGGTTTGCTACAGTCTTCGGGAGATAGCATCAAAGGGTAGACGAGAATGCATGGATTCGTGTCGTATCAACGTTTCGGAAGAGACCTGTCAGACCTCCAGCTCGCTACATAGCGACCTGTCAGGGCTAAAAAAATCTCCTCCTTTGTGTTCTCTTTTGAATCCCGATCGAAACGCTTTTCGTTTCGTCTCAATCGGAGTTTCCATTGAGATTTACGACAAAAACAAGTAAGACTCGTCTAAACTCCTTCGCTTGCTCCTACTCTCCCTTACCTCCATCTTTGTGTTCTCCTTCAAATCTCGATCAAAACGTCTCTTGTTTCGTCTCGATTAGAGTTACCATTGAAACTTTACGATAAAAAAAAACCCCGCAAAGACTTATTTTCTCGCATGGATTCAAATTAATCGTGTAAAACGGCAAGGGTCAACTTAACACCTTAGCCGTCTCAACTATACGATTTCATTGAACCTTTTTATAAAAATCAACGCCGTATCTAAGGAGAAGATAACAGTCAAGTTCGGAAGATAAATTTCAACTTTCGAAGGATAAACACCAAATATCGAAAATGGCGAACATACAAGAGGAAGGGGAAATAAGCAAGCAAAACTGAGAAGAGACAAAACTGCATCTTCGAGAGAACTAAGGTATTTCTGACATGAAATTTTCGAAATCAGACTTGGAATTTTTGTAGGAAATTACTAAGAAATAAAAACGCCTTTGAGACTGCCATAGAATTTTAGGGAACGTAAAACCTAGGTGGATAGTCTAGCAAGCTAAGTCTTAGGCGATTTTTCCTGTCTCGATATATCGTTCCATAACTGTTCAGCAGATCTTGCAAACCGATCTAAACTCTCCGAAAATCGAGAAATGATCGCCACGCATATCAAGCTCGCTTCCTAAAGAGAGAAAAAACTAGAGACACGAACGTCGTCTTAAAACCGATTCGTTACTAGCAATTTTCTCGGAACCGACATATTCCAAGTCGTCAACGTGGAAACAACCAAATTACAGTCCAAGCATCGTCTTTAAATCGTCCCGGATTATCGATCATTCCAAATCTCAGAAGAAGAAACGTACACCACCCTTCAAAGTATCGGTTCAACCGTTTTCTTTCGTAAAAAAATGGGGGGGGGGGGGCGTAGGTACGTATACTATACTCGTATACTCCCAAACTTCAAAAACTTTTGCAAATCGTCAAGAAAACGATATCGTCAAAGCAAATCGTCCCAAATAGGCAAACGACAATCTAAAATTCGTCTAAACGCTAGACGATAATGAACATAATCTCAAAGACTATACATCATTTCTTGTCGTAATCATGCGTACAGAAAACCTGTACCAATATCAAACTGAAACTCGACGATTAGCCAAAGTATTGAAGCCCTTTTCGGCTTCAGAAAGCCAGTTTCGTTTAAAATTTTCTACGAGAAAATCACCAAAGAATTTCTTTCAGTTTCCGTTGTACCAAGCAAGTCACGGAAAAGCATCAAAAACATTTGCGACGAAGAAAACTTGAGAATAGATGTAGCATCGTGCACATTAAAAGGAGCACTTTCCTCCCGATGGTTAGCTAGATCCACCTCTGGTTGACCAATTCGTTCAAGAAACGAATGTGTCATGAGAATCCTCTCAAAAAACCTATGAAAAATGTTCTGCGACTTGATCGTATTGAAATAAACTTCGGTAACACTCCATGAGTAACTCCAAGCAACTTTCACCTAAGATCAAAATCACAGCAGAAACGTTTCTCGTAAAACCCGCAGAAACAACGCTACTTTGACATATGTATACATATCACTGATTTAAAACCTTCGTAAAACCGGTCCCCGTTACTTACACGAAACATCCTTCGTACAATCAGACCAAGTCTTGCGAAGAAACTTTCTAAAGCTAACATAACAGGCTTTATGAAGAACCCTGCGGCTCGCTGGCTTCTGCTTTTCTTTCGGTCACATCCGAGAAGGCAGTCATCCCGCCGATGACTCCACACTGGTTATGTAGCAAACCTCTTGGGCTTCGTCTTCCTCAAACGAAAAAGACTCGATTTTCATAAGACTATAGGTCACATAATACGAAATATTCGTCGTATAACTGAAACCTAGAGCGGAGAATCGTTTTCTACGACTATCGGCCATATTAGCACGGATAACATGGGCAAACGTGGCCTATCAATCTCGACAAGCGCTCTTTGGCCCTCGATCAATTACGCCTTCCACTAAAGGTCCAAACCCATATTTGCCATCCCCTTTAAGGACGATTGTAAACTAACATGACCTTAAATGTTAAAGTACCATGGTCTAATCCTTGACCTACAACATCCTTGACTATCTGAGTGAACACATCCTTCACGCCAAGCCAAACTATTTGAGAAACCATCGCTCCATCGCTTAACGGCTAAACGACAATCTACGATTTGTCTAAAAACGTCGTGTGACTATTAAGAGAATAATTATCGTATAGCCCACAGTTGGAAATCATATGATAAATTCTTCGTAACGAAACTCAGTCCTAACAACCAAACGGTTAACGGAAAATCTAAACTTTTCGAAAATTGACCAAGTTCAATACGCTCCACAATTCACTTTAAGCCCGCAACGTTTTACCCATAATACGCGGCATGTAAGGAAAAATTCGTAACAAAGCTTCCAGAGCTATACGAAACATCCTCAATAATGCACGAAATAGAGCTCGGAAGGCCAACACTTCGCAAAGCACTATGAAGGAAAACGCTTCTTCCCATGAACAAATTTACGCGACACCTCAGTCTTAATTCCTCGATCGCAAATCAAATTATTAGCATCCAAAAAGGAATAACAATTTTGGCTGCGAACATCCGTAGTCAAACCAGAATATTTCTCAAACGCAGGGCTAAGACTAAACCCTTGCAACATCGTGAAACATCTTCAAGCCCGCGAACATTTCAAGCACGAAACACGGCATACGAAAGAATAACAAATCTTCAGCATCGCGAGACGTTGCAGACGCCTGAAGATTCATTCTTCGACAAAAATTTCTTCCTCGATAAAAACACCTTCTTGGAAGACCAGACAGTCATACGCACTAACATCTTCTCAAAAAATATCCTTCGCGAAGACTCAAAATGGTAATTTTTACCATTAAATTTGTTGCTGATCACAATAAACTCTTAACGTCCTAAACAGACTTAGCCATCTCGTATAGATGACTCTCGTACATCCGACACAAGGATAATAGCGCTATAAAAGAAACCCAAAATTTTTGGTCAGCACTTCTAGGAGGCTTAAAAATTAGCCTTGGAGAGATGCTCGGTTCCAACCCTACAAGTCATATAAGCCGAGAACCTATCGCGGACATTAAATCGGTATGGAATCAGGATGAAGCTGAAACGGGATACGTAAGTCGAATTAGTCATCGCACCCTCTAAAACCAGGAGTAAACCTAGGTCTTTCCCTAAACCCAGCGCACTGGTCTCTAACATCTCTAGGCATGGTATCAAACACCCTGATACGAGATCCCAAAATTTGTCTCTTTGCCAATATTTGAGCGTCTTCAGAAATCCCGCAAGTTTACACACTGCGAAAAACTCTCAAAACAGATCACGAATATAGCAGTTCACCCAGAGTTAGATTACGAGATGACAACTCGTAGTCTTCCTTCTACACCCATATAAAATGCCATCGGCAGCAACACGCCTGATAACCGCTAGATAAAAACTAGACCGTAAAGGTCTCGCTGGAAAACTAGTCATAAAAACCTTAACTCCAAGACAAACTACGAAAGACTTGATCCCTTCAACAAGGGTACGTAGGCAGCCGTCATAAGGCGCTGCCCCAATCTTATCGCGTTCTACTTTTAGAAGAGCGAGAACACCACTTACCACTGACCTTTACAACCATAAATTCCGCCTAACTCACCTTACTTGCCTAACTTTCGAAGCCACTCGCTAGAACCTCACGCTAGAAGCTCATGGTTCTAACGAGCAAGGGGGCTAACTGTTGGGGTCAAAATCGGTCACGACGGAATCAATGTCTGAAAGTCCGTAAAAATCAGCATGAACGTTTTTATGAAAAGTAATCTTCGTAAAGATATCTTTACGAAGAGCCTTGCGGTAAAATCTTGTTCAAATCTCAATTGAACCACTAAATACCAATTGTCCGAAGGCAACATACATTTATCCAAATCGTCCGCAAACAAGCTCGAGTATGGCAATCGGTCTGCGACAAGCCAAGCTCGACCGAGCATGCGTACTGCTCGGTCGCTACGTAGCGACCGATCTCGAGCCAAGCTCTGCTCGGTCGCTACGTAGCGACCAAGCTCGGAACCAAGATTGGTCACTACGTAGTGACCGAGCACATGCATGTTTTGATCGTTACGAAGCAATCGAGCTTTCTCAAAAAGTCGATACGACGTGAATCCATGCATTCTTGTGTACTCTTTAATGCCATCTCCCGAGGACCGTAGCTGAACCATTTCATGTTGCTCGTCACTCGAAGTCATCGATCAAACTTTACGATAAAAACCGCGGAAAGTTTGTTTTCATCGAAGAAACCATAATAAACGTTTCGAGTCAAAAGTCGGTCTAAAGAGACCTAAGACGTGACTCAAAGCCCACTTACGATTTCTTAATCAACAGCCCATAAGCCGTATGATGGTTTATTCTTCGTTCGCAAGAAAAGATAAATGTCAAGTTTCCGCGGATAAATATGATTTTTTCGAAAAACGTAAACCGACCTAGGAGCGAGTATATAAGGAGTCCTAGGCGAGAGGCATAAAAGAAACTTTTTCACAGCAAACTTAGCACTTAAAGCAGTTTAGGCAATTTTCCGTTTTTTGTTATTCGAGCAGCGACTCAATTCGGTTTAGCTGTCTTAGGGTTGCTAGAACTAGGAATCTTGCGACAGCTCTCGAGACCAGGCTTATACCTTGTTGTAACGCTCAAACGCAGATTCGGAATAAGACCTACTTTGCTCTCTTTTACGATCTTATATACTTTATCGTTGTTATTTCGTGTTTTGATTGCTTAGCGTCTGGTATTAGCAGATATCCAGGACCTCTAGGAAATTAGGGCTCTCCTACTTTCCTTATTTAAACGGAAATCGACAGTGCAAATTTTGGTTCCCACGGGAGCTGAGGCATGAGCTACGATAAAGAATGATACATGGTATGAGAGTGAACTACCAAAGGGGAAGAAGGCTGTGTCTAGTAGATGGATCTTTACAATCAAGTACAAGGCTGATGGGCAGATTGAGAGGAAGAAGACTAGACTAGTAGCAAGAGGATTCACTCAGACCTATGGAGAGGATTACATTGAGACATTTGCACCAGTAGCCAAGTTACATACTATTCGGATTGTTTTGAGCTTGGCTGTTAACCTTTGATGGGGATTGTGGCAAATAGATCTAAAGAATGCATTCTTACAAGGATAACTTGAGGATGAAGTCTACATGTATCCTCCATCAGGTCTTGAACATCTAGTAAAGAAAGGGAACGTGCTGAGGCTAAAGAAGGCTATCTATGGGTTGAAGCAATCACCAAGAGCCTGGTACAACAAGCTGAGCACAACCCTGAATGGTCGACGCTTCAAGAAGTCTGAATTGGATCACACTCTCTTCACTCTTGTTACTCCCTCTGGTATGATTGCACTCCTTGTGTATGTAGATGATATCATTATCACTGGAAGTGATAAGGAAGGTATCAAGGCTACCAAGGAGTTTCTTAAATCTATGTTTGAGATTAAAGACTTGGGAGAAATGAAATACTTTCTTGGAATTGAGATTTGTAGATCCAAGGAAGGGTTGTTCATGTCCCAAAGGAAGTACACACTTGATCTTTTGAAAGATGCAGGTGCTTATGGAGGCAAGACAGCAAAGATTCCCATGGAGGATGGCTACAAACAACCACGAGAGGGGGAGATTGAAGACAGCAAGCCATTTCATGATCCTAAACTCTATAGAAAACTTGTTGGCAAATTGATCTATCTAACCATTACAAGACCTGATATATATTTTGTTGTAAATCAGGTGAGCCAACACATGCAAGTCCCCAAAGAACATCATTGGCGCATGGTGGAAAGGCTGTTGATTTATCTGAATGGTTCTCCGGATCAAGGAGTATGGATGGGGTGTAATGGAAGCACTGAAATGGTGGGCTATTGTGATGCTGATTGGGCTGGGGTTAGAGCTGACAGGAGATCAACCACCGGCTATTGCACATTCATTGGAGGCAACTTGGTTACTTGGAAGAGCAAGAAGCAGAAGGTGGTATCTTGTTCAAGTGCAGAAGCAGAGTATAGAGCCATGCTGAAGCTTACAAACGAGCTGGTTTGGATCAAGGATATCTTGAAGCACTTGGAGATTGATCAAGCTACAGCAATGACTATGCATTGTGACAACCAAGCCGCCATTCACATTGCCTCCAACTCAGTGTTCCATGAGAGGACTAAGCACATTGAAGTTGATTGCCACAAGGTGAGGCAGATGACTGTCCTAGGAGTTATCTTGCCATGCTATACAAGAAGTGAAGATCCGTTGGCTGATGTATTCACCAAGGCAGCAAGACAAAAGACTATGGAGTCCATTCATATCAGATTGGGACTCATAGATCTTGGGAAGAAGAAGGGCTGATCCCCTAAGTCATGAGGTCTTCACTCTTTTTCCCTCATCAAGGTTTTGTCCCAATAAATTTTCCTTGGTGAGGTTTTTAATGAGGAAGATCTCATGGCTGTCAAAGCTTAAGCTTTCACAAAGCTAAGCTTGAGGGGGAGTGTTGAAATAAGGAGTTGATATGAAGGCTTAGAGAGACTTAGGTAAAGAAGGGACGATGAGAAGAAGCTATGGTTGAAGTAGAGACGCATTGGGCGAATGGTATGGACGGTACGAACCGTACGGATCAGTTTGACCAAGATCACTTATGTCTCGACCTTTCTCCACATTCTGGTGAGAAAACACAAGAAAAGCACACTTTGCCTCTAACATGGTGGCAAAGCTTATATAATTAGGTTAAAACTCGTCAGGGGTAATCTTGTAAATTGGTGAAGACTTGGGCTTCATGTCGGTTGTGACCAAACGGGATTTCTGCGCGCTTCGCTGTCGATCAATGTTCTGATGTGAACATCGATCGATATTTCTTCCTCAGTATCTACTGATGGTCGAGCTCGATGGTCATCTCGGATGCTTGCTCCAAATATTTCCAAAATGGTCCAAAATGATCACTTATCTCCAAATCATTCTTGATCTTATAAATATAATAAATAGACTCTATAATATAATAATTAGTTATAAGAACACCTATAAACCATGGGTGAAAGTGGGTCAAATCTCTGGCTTATCAGCCATGCGAACCCTTTCTATCCATACAACAGATTTTGGCTTCATAGTCGGGTCAATTCCTACCTCTGGGTCAATTTGGGCTAGAAACCTTATAAGATCATTCAACCCATGCGATACAAGTCCAAGGAAAGAAAAGTATTGTTATTCCATCTGACAGAGCAAGAGCACAAAGAGAGCGTCGTCCTGGTGTGAAGAGTTAGCCCTCCATCAACAATAAAAGCTAAGAAGTTGTAGATATACTTCCAGGCTCATCCAATCGTGGTGGTAGTACCTCTATTTTTTAAATCTCTTTTACTCCATAAGCCAGAGTAACAACGGCAATTAGCCGAGTATGCAAAAGAGTTCATAAACATCGAGGAGCCTCCAGGTTCTAGAAAGGTATATCCCGGAACCTCCAGGTTTTAGAAAGGTATATCCTGAAACCTCCGGGTTCTAGAGGGGTATATCCCGAAACCTCCGGGTTCCAAAAGAATAAATTATATAACCTCTAGAGTTCAAGAAGATACATCTGTAAATGTGAGAACTATGGCACAAACCTAAAGCAAAAAGCACATCAGAGAATATCTCTACAAAGATATGTGTATTACTAGTATTCTTTTAAAGCAAAATTACAAGTCTCTCTTTAAACATAACTTCAAAAATATCAATACACTCTTGACTTGTTGATCTAGCCTCACATGTCCTAAGGTTGAATACAAGACCTCTAGAATCTCTCCCCTAGCCCTTAGTACTTTCACTCGCTTACCAGCTTATAAAACCCGCTCTTATGCTAAGAATACAATTTAAGTGACAACCCTAATACATAGGTCGTATAGGACTATATATACACAATAGTCAAGTCGGCTAACCTAGCCTATCAACCCAATATTTACTAAATACCCAAATATGGTAAGTTCCCTAAAACTCATACTAAGTCTTAAGGAACTTCCCATTGTGAGATCTCCCTTCTCCAAGGTGAATCTCTTCATGCTTGTTCTCCAAGATGTCTTCGCATTAACTCTTACTTGGTCGAGAATCCGTTCGTCAAGTCTCGGTCTTCACTTTATCTTGTTTATCCGCATACGCACTCATTGTCGTAGACCCTGATCCATTTGTTGTTGTACTTGCGTTTGTATCATAACGTCCACGTGATCTTTGCATCTTCAGTCTCCCCCTTTTTAGCTTTGGATGCTTCTCAAGTACCTTCAAGAATTTACTCACACAACCACACAAATGTCTCAACACATAATTCCTGAATAATGCGTGCATTAAAAGAAAAATAGTGCAAGACATGCGGGTCCAAAAGTTAAAGAGAATTACATAGCCAAAAACAACAAGAAAAAACACAATTTTCTCTCTCTGGTCATCACGTTCATCCGCTGACTGCTGCAGATCCTGCTCACTTTCTCCCTCTTCTTGAGTGCATTCAAAGTTAAACTTTAAAGATCTTAACAATTATGAACTAGACAGAAGACTTACTTGGATTCATCATTTTAGCTATCTGTGACACAACGTTTGACAGAGCTTCCATTGCTACCCAGATCCGTCGAATGGAGATTGAGGCTTTTACAAGTGCAATCTTGGCTTCTTCAACATTTATCGATTCTCCTGGATAGGCAACCATTCCCAGATGGATGATCTGAAACTTTCCTTCTAGCCGTGGCGACTGGTGTGGGGATACATAGGCCATGTCCGAAGAGCTTGGCCTTTTTGATGATTCAGATGGTTTGGGGCGTGAAACACTTGGTGGAGGTCCTGACTTAAATGCAGTTTTTGAGGTTGGTGCGGCTTTCCCTTTCTTTTTAGGCTTTCTCTGAGCCTCCTCTGCGCCTTCTCGTTCTTCCTCATGATTCTGTAGATACTCGTCACCAAGACGTGGATCATATATATGAGGTTCTTCCTTGGCTTTCTTTGCAATTGATGTTGGCTCTGAAGAACACCATAGATGGTGCGAGGGAATGGCAACCACCTCGTGTCTTTCTTGCCTCATTCCTTCTGAATGACTCCGAGATTCAAGACTTGAGGGTAGATCATCTCCCCCACATCCACACGGATCCCATGAAACATCTGATAGATGAGTCTTGCTCTGTCTACAGACACTGCATTCTTGTGAGACGACGGCACCCTGTTGTGTGCTGAGAGGATCACTAGAGCATCTTTGCACGGAGATAAGAACTTTGTGGTTAAATTCTACAGTCCACGTGTTCCCTCTGTCAGAAATTCTGCCAGCTCTTCATTTGAGACTGCATTCATGGTCTCATCAGCATCTATCTCATCTCCTTGGTTCGGTGAGAGATCGAGAAACTGGTTGATCGCAGCTGGAGAGAACTCAAACTTCAGACCCCTCACAGAGACTATCACCTCAGAACCTTTAGTCATCTCTCCGGGAAGTGCTACATAGAACTCCTTCACAATCTCAGGATATATAATCACCTAGAGGCTTGTGACAGTCTTCTCAAGATGGCCCTTTCGGATGATCTCCAGATACCCCCAAGTATCATCACTCTCTAGATCTACGGACCTTTCAGGAATGATCTCCCGAGAAGAGAGGCTTTCATACCTCTGTTCTCCCACGAGTTCAGCGTTTGCAGATATATGAGAGGTTTTTGCCTTGGATTCTCCCACTGAAGCTGATGCAGTATGCGTCTTGCTTAGTACAGCTTCTGGAACAGTAGATTTCATTGATGTCTTTCTCTCTTGGTTGGTCCTCTGCATTGACGGTGTCACCTTTCTCTTCTTGCCTTTGGCTTTCTTCTTGAGATCTGTCAGAAGTTCCACCTCCTCAACATCCACTTCTTCAACTTCACCTGACTTAGTCTTTTTTCGAGTCCTCATCCGCCTTGGAGGAATCTCCCGAGGATACTTCAATTTGTTTCTCTCGAGCCTTTCTGATGAGACCATGTGTTCCCTCTGTTAGAAATTCTGCCAGCTTTTCATTTGAGACTGCATTCATGGTCTCATCAGCATCTATCTCATCTCCTTGGCGCGGTGAGAGATCGAGAAACTGGTTGATCGCAGCTGGAGAGAACTCAAACTTCAGACCCCTCACAGAGACTATCACCTCAGAACCTTTAGTCACCTCTCCGGGAAGTGCTACACAGAACTTCACAATCTCAGGAATATAACCACGTAGAGGCTTGTGATAGTCTTCTCAAGATGGCCCTTTCTGATTATCTCTAGATACCCCCAAGTATCATCACTCTCTAGATCTACGAACCTTTCAGGAACGATCTCCCGAGAAAAGAGGCTTTCATACCTCTGTTCTGCCACGAGTTCAGCGTTTGCATATTTATGAGACGTTTCTGCCTTGGATTCTCTTGCTGAAGCTGATGCAGTATGCGTCTTGCTTAGTACAGCTTCTGGAACAGTAGATTTCCTTGCTGTCTTTCTCTCTGGGTTGGTCCTCTGCATTGACGGTGTCGCCTTTCTCTTCTTGCCTTTGGCTTTCTTCTTGAGATCTATCAGAAGTTGCACGTCCTCAACATCCACTTCTTCAACTTCACCTGACTCAGTGTTTTCCGAGTCCTCATCCGCCTTGGAGGAATCTCCCGAGGATACTTCAATTTGTTTCTCTCGAGCCTTTCTGGTTGTCTCGCCAAGATCTTCGGTTTCGCCCACCTCTTCTGGAGTCGCCTTAAGTGTCTGATATTGGTTTGATGAGACTTCTCCTTCTCTTATGGATCTTAATTAGCCTCTTAGTCAAAGATCAATTTCTCAGGTGTGGTGTTCACGGCCTCAGACATGAGATCTTGCGAGTTTAGGCTCCCCTGTGGAGTCGTCTGCTCATCGTCGTTGCAGTAATCGACCAGACTAATCGGCGGTGGTGGTGCGGCGACTTGCTCCTTGGTTGATGCTGAAGTTTTTCCACTCTTAGTCATTTTTCTTGCGAGAGAGAGAGAGCTTTCTTGCTTTGGGAAGCTTTTCAATTTTTGGGAGCAAAGAGAGTTAAGAGAGAGATGTGGGTGTCTAGGCTTTATCAAGGTGTAACAATTTCCCTTTTGGTGCACCACCCCATGATTTCTTAGATATTCGCCATATCTCCCACAATCTCATAAATGGAAGTTTTTCAAATTTAAAAAAAAAAATTGAAATCTTCCATTTAATCATACACGATCTTTCCTTCCTTTTCTCTTGTCCTGTCACATCTTGTCTGCTTCTGACTTTATTTGGACCGACTCTTCCCTGGACTGCTATGACACTTAATGACATGGATTAGTAGAACACTTAAGAACCTATGCTGACACACCCACTTGGACAAAAGAATGCTTTAGTACTCAGAATACGCAAGAAGTGAGAAAACACATGTCGCATATCAGTTTATTATGTACGTAAGACAAATATTTGAGTTGTACCTTTCCTATTCCAACTGTTCATCTCGTGATCCAGAAGTTGACATAGCTTCTGATGCAGCTACACCTTTGCTCTTATTAGACCATCATCTGATCATCAGGTCATCTTGTGACTATCTTTCACACGGATATGCCTTTATCATACCTTGACTCAGTTTTCAACCTTTTTTCATCACGAAGAAGCTTTTAGGGGTTTTCTCTTCCCTTTCTTTTGACCCTTTGAACCTTTCTTTTGATTGTTAGGGTATCAAGAGCATTCTTCTTCTCTTTTCTTTCTTTTTTTTTTATTGTTGCTTCCTTCGTGTGAAACCTGTACACCTTTTGGAGTATGATGGCATATTCGGCATCTCTTTTTAACTAACAACTTACTGATGCAAGACAAAATATGAACTCTATGTGCAACTGCATCAACTTTTCCGTCAACTTTGTACACTTAGACAAACTTGTTGCATCTCAAAAACCCTAATGGAGTCTTAGAGCATAACAAAATGGTTAAAATCAAGTGGTTTAGGGAAAAGATCTGCTAATTGTAATTCTGTGACACCGTGTTCAATCACTACCTATTGTTCGTCAGCTAGTACCCTGATGAAGTGGTGACGAATGTCAATGTGCTTAGTCCTTGAGTGTTATAATGGATTATTGGATATTTAATTGCACTCTTGTTGTTGCAGAATACCAGAAACGATCCTGAGTCCATTCCATAGTCACGAGACATTTGCTTCATCGACATGAGTTGTGTGCAACAGCTTCCCATCGCAATATACTATGCATCTACTATAGACAATGACACAGAGTTATGCTTCTTACTCAACTAGGCGATCATATTCTTTCCAAGAAAGAAACAGCCTCCACTCGTGCTTTTCCGATCGTCTACACTCCCAGCTCAGTCTGCATCATAATATCCGTCAAGACTCCCATTTGATCCCTTGGAATAGAAAATCCCTAGATTGACCGTCCCTTTAACGTATCAGATGATTCTCCTTACTGCCTCCAGATGAGACTTCTTAGGATTTGCTTGATATCTTGAACATATCCCAACACTCAGGCTTAAATCAGGCCGACTTGCGGTTAGGTAGAGCAATCTTCCGATCATTCCTCGATATATCTTCGTATCAACTGGCTCGCCACTTTCATCTCGAGAGATCTTGGTTGTAGTACTCATTGGGGTTCTTGCCTCTTTGCATTGATCTAGATGGAACTTCTTCATGAGTGCCTTTGCATAGGTGCTTTGAGAAAAAAAATCCACCTTCTTGAGTTTGATGTATTTGTAACCCTAGAAAGTACTTCAGTTCTCCTACCATACTCATCTCAAACTCTTGAGTCATATCTCTGGTGAATGCCTGTAAATGTGAGAGCTATGGCACAAATGTAAAGCAATAAGCACACCAGAGAATATCCTACAAAGATATGTATATTACTAGTATTCGTTTAAAGCGAACTTACAAGTCTCTCTTTAACAAGAACCTCAACAAGATCAAGACACTCTTGACTTGTTGCTCTAACCTCACACGTCCTAAAGTCGAATACAAGACCTCTAGAACCTCTCCCCTTAGCCCTTAGTACTTTCACTCGCTTGCAACTGATACCACTCAAATTACCCTAAGGAGTGTTACTCTCATCAAAAGAGGTTCAGATGTAGTACTTAGGGATCGAATCCACAAAGAGCTAGGGAACAATTAAATCTAGTGTTTATTAATTCTAAAGGTTGTAATGTTTTAAATAAAATAGCAATAGTAACTAGCGAGTAAATGATAAATGTAACTTAGGTTGGAAATGATATTAGATGCAGGGCCACTATTCAGGTGTTGGAGATTATAATTCCTATAGATGCCTAACTGTTGCATGCATGATATATTAGAGCTCATTCGCTTAACTCAGTGATCAGCTGTCGCATGTACCACTGGTTAACAGACTAGATCTTGTGTCTCACCGGTTAGATGCAGACACAAGAGAGTGTCGATCGATAGTCTATTAAGACGTCGACCGATACACTTTTGCCAACATCGATCGATTGCCAGTTGGGGACATCGATCGACGGGTTCTAGCCAGGCCTATGCGCGAGTATGAAAATGCTCTACTAAGATTCTAAATTGGCGGTTAGCCCTCTCTAGAAATCCTAATATGATAAATAGATGTCAGGATGGGATAACAAGGGTGCTTGAATATGCAATCATATGATCATGTTCTAGTTAGCTAGGCTAAAACAAGCAATGAATACAAATCTATCATGAATATCACAACAAGGCAGATCTATAGTTTGGGGTTAATCCCACAAACCTATCTGAACCCTGGATCTAACAGTTGAACTACTCAGACATAGCAAAGCAATTCATATCAATGGATAAATAGAAACTCATAGAATAGATGATAAGAAAATGAAACAAGGAGTTCCAATCACAAGTGATCTTCTCTCCCAAATGAAACTTGTAACAAAACTAGGTCTAGAAAAGAAAAGCTCTCTCTGCCGTTAAACACTTAGGCAGTATATATTCTACTAGGTTAAAAACTCGTCAGGGCATTTTGGTAATTTGGCTTGGCCTTGTTTTTAAGTCTTCTGAATCAAAAATGTCGCGTCTGGTGTCTCGACATCGATCGACGGTACTTGTGTACATCGATCGATATTAATCTTCATCTGTCGAGGCATTTCCTGATATCGATCGTCAGCACTGATGCGTATCGATCGATTATTCTTCCTCTCGTCGACCTCTAAGTGGTCAGCTCGGGTGAAATGTCCTTTATGCTCCAAAATGCTCCAAAGTCATAGCTTTAATCCGAAATGCACCTGAACCTGAAAACATACCTAGAAGAGTAGAAAACATAGATATATATATAGTAAAATAATAATATACCATGGATAAAAATGGGTCAAATCCAAGGTATATCAACTCCCCCAGACTTACCTTTTTGCTTGTCCTCAAGCAAAACATACAGGCAGTCTCTCTGAAAGAGGTTTGAAAATATTTGGGAACTTAAGATTTTAAAAACATAGAAATCTTTCCTCAACAATTTTGCAACCACATTTAAACAGTCCTAATCACAAAGCACACTATGCAATATCCTAGCTTAGCAACCATTTCTAACATAACACAACTCATCAATTCACGTCTGACATCCCCTCTACTGATTTCATTTCTTAGCATAAATATAAAGTGAATGCTTTACCTTGGGAGTATCGATCACAGGATGCAAGGATTTCAGACAGGTATCTGGAGCAGCAGGTAAAAGTTAGTTCCTAGTTTCTCTCTCTCTAAATTTCTTTCTTGAGTCAAAGTCTGCTTCCATTGCACGATCAGTGACCAAGATTGGACAGGCTTCCATGAATCAAAACTTAATGGTAGTTGCCACCAAGTTCTGTTCACTTCTTTTTGACCTATATCCAAGAGTTCTTTGCGAAAGCGAGCCTTGAAGATTGCTGCCTCCAAGTCCCGTTTCGAACTCTTTTATTTGAGTCTTTATGAATCAAGCCTTAATGGTTTTAGCCACCAAGTCCTGTTCAGACTCATCCTAATTAAACAATAGATCTTTCTTTATATATATATATATATATATATATGAGAGAGAAAATGTGATAAATAATCTAAACCAGGCGTTACCTTCCAGACCTATCTGAAGAATCCGATCCCATGTATACCAAGCCCCAAGACAAGCGGTTATGTCAGGTTTAGTGTTGGAAATCAGCTTTGGTTACTTCATGCGGTTCAAGGCAAGTGTGTAGTTGATAGGTTGATCTGCTTTTGCATCTTTAGTGCTATCTGCAATCAGTAAATCTAAAATGGTGCTAAAGATTGGTTAGATATTCATGTTTAAACCAATATAAGATTATAGTCCCTATTTTCGATTGCTAAGCATAATTTATTTGAAATTCCTTTTTACGTAAGAATAAAATAAATTATATCAGTAAATCTCCCCCAGACTTAAATTACATTGTCCCAGTGTAACTCAGCCGAAGTTATGATGAAAAGTGTATGATATACGAAATGTAACAAGTAGGTAAGATACATCTGACCGGGTTAGATATCGATCGATGGGTAAGTGTGACATCGATCGTCGTGTGGTTGCCTATGTCGAACGATGTCGATGTCTCGTCGTGGGTCGATATTCAAGTCCTCCTACTTGGTTCTCCTAAATCTGAAAGAGATAAAACGAAAGAAATTAAATGCTAGCTAATAAAACCAAAGTAAAATACCTAATAGTGGATTGCTTCCCACTCAGCGCTTGGTTATAGTCATTTAGCTTGACTGTGGTAGTGATTGGCTATTGGGTGGAGAAGCAGCTGCTTGTTGGAAAGCAAGCATCCACGTCATCTCTGCGCATTCTGGACCAAGATGCAATGAAACTTCTTGTGGCCTCATCATTTTTTGTCCATTTGTCATCCATCTTCCCAAGTACATTGGAGATGTTCTGTAGCCTTTCTTGAATGTTATCAATGCTGACCTGGTGCCAGCCTATGTTGTCATAGGCGTATGCTGAAAGATCTGTCAGTTCCTTTTGCATTGACTCCACTGTCTTGTGTATCAGCTGCTCGCCGATTGTTGTAGACTCGGCGTCGATCGATGCGATTATGTGTTCGTTGGTCGATCTCGGTGAGTTGCCGTCGATCGATTTTGCCTTTGTCCTGTCGATCGATGCTGATATCTGATGTTGAGCTGCGAGTTGCCTCTGAATGGCTTTGACTTCTTTCTGTAGCCATTCTGCGTGGTTGTCTAGTCCACTGATTTTGTTGTCGAATGGAAAGTAGATGTCATCGCAGCGTTTGTCAAGTCGTTCCTCCATGTTGTCTAGAGCAGTGTAGATCTTGGATGTGATCTTGTCAACTTCTGCTGCTGTGTAAGGAAGTAACTCCACAGGTTTCTTGCCATCGATCCAGGGTCCTCTTAGCCTGTCGATCGATGCTGATTTTTCCTGCAAAAAACTTTGATTAGTAATGTTCTCAATATCCTTTTGGGCATCAAGTAATTGACTAGACAATTTGTTTAAATCTATCATGACTGGTGATATAAAACGGTCATGCATATCCTCGTAAGTCCTCAGCCTCTCATTCATTGCTGAGACTTTGGCGTCGAGCGATGTGAAGGTGCACATGTCGATCGATGTGGCTGGATGTTGGTCCTTCTTGCGAATGGTGTCCAGATCTTGCTGTAGTAGCTCGATTTTGGTGCTTAGCCAGTCCACGTTGTTGTTGAGAGGGCAGTAAACGTCGTTTATCCTTGTGTCGATGTATGAGACTTCCCATTCATCCATGTGTTGTGTTGAGCATCGCGGTTCTGCAAGGATCTGAGCTGTAGGAAGACTGACGTCGATCGATGTTACACATGGTGCGTCGATCGATGCTGAGGTCGTAGCTTCCTTCTCAAGTTGCTGACGTAAACTATCAATTTCTGTCCTCATTTCTGCCATACATCTGAAAAGCTCATTGTAGCCTCTATCCAAAGGCTGATGTGTTTCATCTATCAGTGTTTTGAGCTCATCTCCCAGTTTCTCCTTAGCTCCACAAATACCAAACACCATTTCATCGATTTCTTCTTTGGTGTAGAGTTCTGGTGCCAGTCTTGTGAGTGTGAAGGAAGTGGCATGTTCTGGAAGACAGATGTGGCTCTCTTCAAAAAGAGATGCTCTTTCCAGTATTTTCCTGATGTTCTCCTTTGTGAAAGGTATCATCTCACCAGCTGTGCTTCGTGTGTGTCCACGCTCATCTCTGTAGACTCCATATTCGTCCTTTTGTTCCCAAGAGAACTTTCTGGCTCCACACATGTCGAAAGCGCGGCTCCCACATTCATAGCGTCTGTCGATCGATGTCGGATCATTCATATCGATCGACGTTGGTGTTACCCTGTCGATCGATGTCTCCATTATACAGTCGATCGATGCTTGCCCTTTTGGTTGGCGTGATAGATCTGGGTTGGTCTCTGTTGTGGTGACTCCTGCGTGGTTGTTAGGATCTGTTAGAATGACGTCTGGAGTGCCACGTTGCTGTGAGAACAGGTTGTCAGGTCCATTGGCTACTTGAAGGATGTCTGCTATGTCCTCTCTGGACACTTGTAAAATCCTTCCATCCATTGCACGTGCGTTGCCATCTGGATCCCTGAAAATACCAAATTCATCAGGTGTTAGAAAACCGTAATCAATGTTTGCATAATTATTCATTTTAGAAATAGAGAGATTAGGGTTTAGAGTAGTATCGATCGATGTAGATACAGTTACATCGATCGATGGCAGAGTAATTTCTGCAGAACTTGTGTTCTTGAGATGATTGCTCTTCATGGATTTTTCTGTTGATGTAGAAGGAAGAGTGTTCATCTTATTTGCTTGTGTGTTTGCTCTGATGTGTGTAGGTGGTTTCGGAGGTGCAAAACGATTTATATAGGTATCTGTAAACCTAGTTAGGGAGGGAATATTCTCCTGCTCCTGAATTTTCGCTGCGGCGCGAATATCGATCGATGTTCCTTTCGGTGTGTCGATCGATGTGAGCGGTTGTTTTGCTGGACGAGGGTGGGTATCGACCGATGTGGAGTGCACAGCGTCGAACGATGTTGGAAACGTGTTGGTGAACTTGTGTATTTCAAGTCTTTCATCCTGCAAAGACATTTCTATTGCACGTTCTTTCCAGTAATCCTCATCGTATTCCTCGGTATGTTCCTCATGAGGTGAAGTAATTACAGAGTCAATTGCAAAACTTTCATGGAAACCACTGTGTGCCCAACTGCCTATGGAATAATCATCATGTCCTCTCCTGGTTGGAGGTTGGAAGACACAATGTTGGTAACAATGATTAGGTGAAGCGAAATGGTCAAGTGGGTGCATTACGTCGAGTGACGTGTTGTTGTGGTCATCGGTCACCATTGACACATTGGAATCGATCGATGGAAAGGTTGGGGTGTCGATCGATTCCGAGTACTCTGTTTCGTACTCCGATTCATACTCTGCTCCACAATGGCATGCGCCAATGAAGCCAAGTTCTTTCCCATAATCCACAGAATTAATTACCTTTCTCTTAGGTCGGATGGGATCGTAGTGGATGTTTGGGTCTATGAGCGTTAGACACAATTTGTTTTTGTTCATGTCACATACAGCTCCTACTGTAGCTAGGAAGGATCTTCCAAGCAGAAGTGAAGAGTTCCAGTTAAGCTCGATGTCTAAGACATGAAAATCTACAGGGACAAGGGCATTACCAATCAGTACCTCCAGATCTCTTATGATGCCTCCGGATCGTTTCTCTGAAAGATCCACGAAGGTGAAGGATTCTGTTGAGGGTTCGATGGTCAAACCAAGCTGGTCTGCCATGATCCTAGGGAGGATACTAACCGATGCTCCTGTGTCACACATTGAATGGGGAAATTCAACACCCTTGACTATGCATGGTATTGCAAACTTCCCAGGATCACTCTTCTTCGTCAATGTGATCCTGTGTTTCATCTTTCCTCTGACTTGATGAAACATTCTCCTAATGTCCTCCTCAGTTACCTTTGTTTCTCTGAAGAACATCCACAACCGGTGTGTGAAGTAAGCTTCATCAAAAGGTTTTTCGATTGGGATTCTGAGGACTCGTTTAGTGAAACCATCCATCTCCTTATCGTTAGCTTCCCTCTTAAGGTTTTTAGGAATCTTCTCCTTCCTTTTCCTTAACCTTCTCCCTTCAGATTCTTGTTCTTCTTGAACAGGTTCTGTTGAACTATTTAAAGGGTTGGGTTTTGGTTCGGGTGGGTTTGCTAATGGTTTAGGTGGTGGTCTGAGTGCATTGATGTAATCATTATCGATTGAGGGTAACCGCACTCGGTATGTCAGAGGTGCCTGTCGATCGATGGGAGGTGTGTTGTGACGATCGACGTCGGACTCACTCTGTCGATCGATGGTTGAGTTAACCGATCGATCGATTTTTTCATAGAAAGGGGAGGGTGGGTGAGGATGCTTAGCTGCGAATTCTTCATGAGTTAGAATTCGAACCGCATTGCATTCAGTCGAATTGGCAGACGACGTCGATCGATGACTGGAGTAATCCGTCCATCGATCTTCATCATGGTCTGTCGATCGATGCGAGTTCATCGACATCGGTCGACACCATTGGGATCCGCCGAGACTCATGGAGCTTTCGATTTCGAAATCTCCTTCCTCAAGGTTTTCATTTCTCACCACTTGCCAGAATTCATCATCTATGATGGCATTTACGTGGTGTTTCCCTTTGTCGGCTCCTGCTTCTCTAGCAAAGCTTCTTGCCTCTTAATAGTCTCGCCCGTCTGAATTACTTGGGTTTCAAGTTTTCTCACCTGAGTCCCTAAGGTCTCGATTTTGGTGTTCAGATTGTTGTAGGCAGAGTCTATCTTACCGTTGAAATCCACGGTGATTTGTTGTTGTCCCAACAGTACTCGATCAAGCATTTCTTCGATCTTGCTTTCCTGAGTTTGGGGTGGTGGATTTTGATAGTAAGAGTTCGAGTAGCTCTTGCTGTTGTTGAAGGGTTTTTGAAATTGTGAACTTTGGTTACTTCTTTGGCCATTTCCAAAGAAGTTTCTGTTTCCGCCCTGGTTTCCAAATTTTTGGAATCCGGTACCTCCGATGTAGTTCACATCTTCTTCTCCTTCTGTATCTGCTACTTCTCCTTCAGCTGAACAGACTTGCTTCCTAAGAAGTTCGTGCACCACATCTAACTTAGCTCTTACTTCGTCCATCTGTTCCTTCCCGATAGAGGCTACAGACTTCTTCCGTTCAGAGTCAGTGTTTTTGGTGCTGCTGCTGTTAGCAAGGTTTTCGATAAGTCTCACAGCTTCCAACGGATTCCGAGTAGTGAAGTTTCCTTCACTCGCCGTATCAAGAGCCATTTGATACTGTAAGGCGAGACCTCGGAAGAAAGTGCTTAGCAGCTGCACTTCATTAAATCCGTGGTGTGGACAGTCTCGCTGGAAAAACCTAAATCTAATCCACGCATCTTTGAAGGACTCTCCAGCCTTCTGCGAGAATGTGGAAATTTTGTTCCGAAGTTCTTCAGCGCGCGCCTCATCGAAGAAGTTTCGTAAGAAAGCATTCTTGATGTCGCTCCAGGATGTTAAAGATCCTGTGGGTTGCTGCCTAAGCCAGTGCATCGCTTCTCCATTCAGCGTGTATCTGAAGAGCTTGCACAGCAGGTAATCTTCGGGGACTCCTTCCATCCGAATGGCAGCGATTAGATCCTCGAACCGTTCCAAATGGTCCATAGGATGCTCGTGCGGTAACCCAGAGTAGGGTATCTGCGACACGAGAGTGTAGTATTGAGGCTTCAGCTCGAAATTCTGCTTCTGGATCTCCGGAAGTCGAATCGCTGATCTGTTGGAATAGTACTCATCTGGGCGATTGTAGTCGGCCAGTGGTTTCGATCGAGCGTCCTCATCTACAGGTTGAGCAGCTCCTGTAGCATCAGCATCAGGGATTACAGTTCCCTGAGCATCTATTTTCTGACCTGTTGCATTACGCAGATGACCGGCCTGGTCAAACAGGTTTCCGTTCTCATCCTGAGTTAGAATAATAATGTTTACCATTTTTGACGACACGTTATCGATCGACGTACGCGGTGTAGTATCGATCGTTGTCGAACGATTGGGATCGATCGACGATGACGGTCTGGTGTCGGTCGACGGTTGGTTGTGCGTATCGATCGACGACGAAGTGGTTGCGTCGAGCGATGTGGAACGTTGACCTCTACGGATGGTGCGTTCCAAATGAGCAGGATCGTCTGAGAACAGCAAGTCTTTCTCCTTGTTGCTTCTGGTACCGCTGGGCATGCACCTGAAAAGACAAGAAAAAGAAAGATTATTAGAAAAGGGGGTAAAGAAAAGAATAAGAACTAATAAAACTAAATCTAATGGCGATCAAAGCTCCCCGGCAACGGCGCCAAATTTGATACCACTCAAATTACCCTAAGGAGTGTTACTCTCATCAAAAGAGGTTCAGATGTAGTACTTAGGGATCGAATCCACAAGGAGCTAGGGAACAATTAAATCTAGTGTTTATTAATTCTAAAGGTTGTAATGTTTTAAATAAAATAGCAATAGTAACTAGCGAGTAAATGATAAATGTAACTTAGGTTGGAAATGATATTAGATGCAGGGCCACTATTCAGGTGTTGGAGATTATAATTCCTATAGATGCCTAACTGTTGCATGCATGATATATTAGAGCTCATTCGCTTAACTCAGTGATCAGCTGTCGCATGTACCACTGGTTAACAGACTAGATCTTGTGTCTCACCGGTTAGATGCAGACACAAGAGAGTGTCGATCGATAGTCTATTAAGACGTCGACCGATACACTTTTGCCAACATCGATCGATTGTCAGTTGAGGACATCGATCGACGGGTTCTAGCCAGGCCTATGCGCGAGTATGAAAATGCTCTACTAAGATTCTAAATTGGCGGTTAGCCCTCTCTAGCAATCCTAATATGATAGATAGATGTCAGGATGGGATAACAAGGGTGCTTGAATATGCAATCCTATGATCAAGTTCTAGTTAGCTAGGCTAAAACAAGCAATGAATACAAATCTATCATGAATATCACAACAAGGCAGATCTATAGTTTGGGGATAATCCCACAAACCTATCTGAACCCTGGATCTAACATTTGAACTACTCAGACATAGCAAAGCAATTCATATCAATGGATAAATAGAAACTCATAGAATAGATGATAAGAAAATGAAACAAGGAGTTCCAATCACAAGTGATCTTCTCTTCCAAATGAAACTTGTAACAAAACTAGGTCTAGAAAAGAAAAGCTCTCTCTGCCGTCAAACACTTAGGCAGTATATATTCTACTAGGTTAAAAACTCGTCAGGGCATTTTGGTAATTTGGTTTGGCCTTGGTTTTTAAGTCTGCTAAATCCAAAATATCGCGTCTGGTGTCTCGACATCGATCGACGGTACTTGTGTACATCGATCGATATTAATCTTCATCTGTCGAGGCATTTCCTGATATCGATCGTCAGCACTGATGCGTATCGATCGATTATTCTTCCTCTCGTCGACCTCTAAGTGGTCAGCTCGGGTGAAATGTCCTTTATGCTCCAAAATGCTCCAAAGTCATAGCTTTACTCCGAAATGCACCTGAACCTGAAAACATACCTAGAAGAGTAGAAAACATAGATATATATATATATATATAGTAAAATAATAATATACCATGGATAAAAATGGGTCAAATCCAAGGTATATCAGCAACCTTATGAAACCCACTCTTATGCTAAGAATACAATTTCAGTTACAACCCTAATGCACATGTCATATGGGACTATATATACACAATAGTCAAGTTGGCTAACCTAGCATATCTACCCAATATTTACTAAATACCCAAATATGGTAAGTTTCCTAAAACTCATACGAAGTCTTAAGGAACTTCCCATTGTGAGATCTCCTTTCTCCAAGGTGAATCTCTTCATGCTTGTCCTCCAAGATGTCTTCGCATTAACTCTAATTTGGTCAACAGTCCGTTCGTCAAGTCTCAATCTTCAACTTCGTCTTTTTCATCCGTATGCACACTCATTGTCGTAGACTCTGCTCCACTCGTTGTTTTACTTGCGTCTGTATCAGAATGTACACCTGATCTTTGCATCTTCGACATCTTGTTTTACGGGAGGTTTTTACGTAAAATTTGTTAAAAATCGCAAAAACCTTATCCGATGAAATTTTTCGACATTTCTAGTTCATATTTGGATAGAAACTGTTTTATTTCTTATACAAAGTTTTGTTCTCATATTATTCTTAAAATAGGCTCGGATTATGCGGTGAAATTCTTTCGACATTTCTAGTTCATATTTGTGTAAACTATATTTTCTCCGAAGATTTTAGTTGTTGCTTTTGCAATGACCGATTTGACCCAACAAATATACACCGATACCCATATACCCTCGCTAAAGGCATTTATGTGTGAAAAAAGCTCTTGCTAAACCCATTTTTACTAGTCAAAAAAAAAATTAACCAAAAAGTTTTTTTTTTTTGCAACAAACGGCTATTCTATTACTCAAACTTGAGATTGTCTGGGTAACCAGACCGAAATAGAATAACCAATAAAACAAAGAGATCTAGGAAAAGAACAGGCATTCTTAGCTAGTGAATCAGCAATCTCATTTTGTGTTCTTGGGAAGTAGCTAATCTTGGAGTCCGAAAAACAGAACTAAAAGAGTTTGAATGACCTCCAGCTCAGTTGAGAAGTTTGGTCAAGCTTGTGGGTCCGTTATCATTGCAACCAGGTCCTTACAATCTGTCCCAAATCTCTGACATGTCAAATGTTGTATTGATATCACTCAAATTACCCTAAAGAGTGTTACTCTCATCAAAAGAGGTTCAGATGTAGTACTTAGGGATCGAATCCACAGAGACTCTAGGATTACTCAACAGACTTAAATAATTAGAAATGAAGATAGACTAAGAGGTTTTAATAGTTTTAAAAGCAGTAAATGATAAATCGAAAATAATAGTGAAACGATAGATTGAATTGAAGTGGTTTCAAGAATGGGAAACAGCTAGATTCAGGTAAATCTCAGGTATGAAATGCATGCACTTAGTTTAGACTAAAGGGTTTGATGGTTTTTGAATTAAACAATGATTTAACCGGATAGGTTATCTTCACTAGATCTCTGATCTCAACTGTCGTATGTTAATCTCGAGAGAGTGTCGATCGATGTGACTTGATGCACATCGACCGATACACCTTTGTAACAATCAACCGACAAAACGATAGTTGCGTCGATCGATGGTTATTCTAGCGAGCTTTGCGAATGGGTTTAACTTGTTCTCTAATCTTCTCAGACCAACTGTCGTTGCGCCTGAGTTAGTTAGATCACGTAAGTGGGTTCAGGTATTGAGAGAAAACGGTTAGTTGGACTCAATTAATCCTAAGATCTAAAATGAAGGTGATCAATCTCAATTTTAGCATTAAGTTCACAAGCAATGAAAGAACAATCAAAACACCTTTTTAATAGTCATAGTAGCAGTACATAATTTCAACCATGGTGAGAAACTTAAATCTAACAAATGGTTTACTCAAACATATTCATGAGAGACAAAGTCATGATGGCGTGAAATAAACTCAAATGAAACATAGAACACAAATAGATAGAGTAAAAGAAATAAAGGAGTTCAAGATCTTCTTTGTTTTGCAGTCTCAGATCTATCTCTCCAATCCTAAGCTCTTCTAATGGTAGCCAAAAATGCTCCTTCTCCAAACTAGGTATTTTGCAAGTGTCTCTCTCAAAGTAAAACTGTAACAAAAAGCTCCCCTTGCCGTCAAAACACTTAGGCAGTATATAGTCTACTAGGTTAAAAACTCGTCAGGGCATTTTCGTAATTTAGCTTGGACTTGGGCTTCAAGTCCGCTGGATCTAAAATGTCGCATGTCCAATGTCTCGACATCGATCGATGGTACTTGTGTACATCGATCGATATTAATCTTCATTTGTCGAGGCATCTGATGGTGTCGATCGACAGCACTGGATGTGCATCGATCGATTGTTCTTCCTCTCGTCGACCTCTATATGGTCAGCTCGGATGAAATGTCTTTTAAACTCCAAAATGCTTCAAAGTCATAGCTTTACTCCGAAATGCACCTGAACCTGAAAATATACCTAGAAGAGTAGAAAACATAGATATATATATATATAGTAAAACGCCTATATACCATGGATGAAAACGGGTCAAATCCAAGGTATATCATATATCATGCTCTCCATTGCCCATTTTAACGCCTCTAGTTTCGAGTGTAATGCTGTCTCACGTCTCCTCAAGTTCTGTGTCCCCATAAGTTGAATCTTCCCCATGCTATCTTTCCAAACCCATCCAATTCCACTAAATTGAGCTGTAGAGGTCCATGAACCATCCACAATACAAATATTACCCAAGCTTAAGGCTTGTGATTTTTCAACAGTATGTGCATGTGGAGGAACAAGTATAGTATCCTTTGCATTGTACCAAGCTTGGCCTTCACTCTCTGCATACATGACTAGTTCTAATTGGTCTCTGTCTATACCTATAAATAGCTTATCATTCCTAGCCTTCCAAATATACCAGATTATCAAAACATAACGGTCTCTATTATCTTCTGGCTTCATAATACTACTCTTCCTCCAAAAGAGATAGTTCATATTGGCGTATATACTCGATACATGGAAAGTCTGAGAGCTTGATGGTGGTGTTGATGATAATGCCAATGCTTGTAAAGCCGGTGGGCATTCGAAGATCGCATGAGTAACAGTTTCTTCTGACTCTCCACATCTTGGGTAGTAGTTATCACATCGCATATTGCGGCGTACCAGATTCTTTGTTATCGCTACATGTCCTGAGATTAATTGTCATATAGAATTATAAATCTTTTGTGGTGCATTCACTTTCCAAGAAAAAGCTTGAAGTTTGGTTAAAGTGGATTGTAGAACTTCTATTTCCTCGTCAGCTGTCATCAAATTTGTAACAATCCAATATCCAGACTTGAGTGTATATTGACTATCTTAAGTGTAGCTCCAGCAAAATGTATCACATCGATGGGTAGAACTTCTAAATCATCAGCATGTCTTCTTGATCTACATATTGTTCCAATAGTTGAGCATCCCACTGCTTTGATTCAAAATTAATAAGACTGTTGACGGTTATCTTTGGATGTACTACTGGGGCCCGGGGGCGAGCCGGCCTTGCTGGTGTTGAGGGAATATATGGATCCTGCTACACATTAATTTCATATCATGAATGCAGTTTTTTTCTGATACCCAAAAGTAGTAGCTTCCTTGCGGCTATAATACTCGTCCACACATAAGATGGAGTATCCACTGCGCCAATTCGCAAAGGCGAACTAAGGCGGTAATATTTTTCCCGCAGAACTCTTGCCACTAATGAATGTAGAAATTGAACAAGATGCCAAAGCTGGTTCTCTAAAAGAGCTAAGTTGAATTCATGGACCATGTGGAAACCAATCCCTCTCTCCTCTCGAGATGTGCACATTTTCTCCCATTTAACCTAGTGAATTCCTCGTTTTGGTGGATTCGAGCTTCACCAGAATTGTGCAATGGTATTTGCAAGATTTTCACATATCTCCAACAGAAGTAAGAAACTAGACATGACTGACATAAGTCGGAAGAGTTAGCAAGATAGATTTTAACAAGACATAACCAAAAAGTTTAAAGAAAAAACAATTAAATAAAGATTTTTTCTTTTTGACACCAATTGAAAAATCAAGGCTGCGTCAGAAAAAAGAATTATTTTCATACAAATTCCCGGCCCACGTGAAAATCAGAGAGTCACAACTTTTGTTTTGCTAAAAATCTAAGATATGAAAAAACGTTGAGTTTGTATGTGTTTGCTTGGTTTCTTACAAGAGAGGTTGACAATGTTTGGGGTATGTCGTACTCTTGTCTTCGTGCCAGTTGTATGAAAGGGGAAAAGGACAAACAAACGAGAGGCAACCAGTAAGAAATTAATAATTGCGGAGAAAAAAGAATAATGATTGATGAAAGAAAATACAGAAAGTGATGACAAAAAAAAATATACAAAAAATGCCCATGTGATTTATGCGCACGTGCAAGTCTCCGGTCTTTTTTTACATCAAATGCTTTTTAATTACTCAAGGTAAAAGTGATTTTTAAATCTATTAGGATAAACCTGTCCTACAGACAGATAAGCAAACTGAAAATAATAAAAAAAATATTTAAAATTTTAATATAGGAGTAAAAATATTTATTTTCTCTAAACAAAAAAAAATTAATTTTTACTATTTGTTTTGTTTTTTATTAATAATCAAAAGCTCGATAAATTAATATGAATTTATTATTTTTCATTAATGTAATTATTTTACATTTTCAATATTTGATTTACTTTTGTTATTAAAGTAAGTAAAATGAAATCACATTGACTCTAAACTGTACAAAAAAAAACTAAGATGGGCAAACTCATCTTTCATTATTAAGTAAATACATAAAACAAAAATTTTCTTTGAATCACCTTTTGATTGCACCAGCCCCACTCATTTTGGGTTTCACCAGTTCATGGACCATGAAGTTATCAATAGCAGTCTGCTGAGTTGGATCGGATCCTGTAGAAAACAACAAAAAAAACACTTGAATGTGAGGAAAAAAACCAGCTTTAGACACAAGTTGAAGCACTTAACATAAATCAAGGAAAGACTCACCTTTCCATTCAACATGGGCCAATGGTCGAGTTAACATTGCCAACAACCTATTGACATCAACAACAAACAAATACACCGTAAGACAAAAATCAAATAATACTTCTTTCACTAACAACTTAATTTCTCGCCCTAGAGACACCCTTCCCAAGGTAATCTGATCCACTATTCTTGAGCTCAAGAGTCTCGTATTTACCAATTGATACCTTGATGTATAGATATCGACCTATATTGTTATCAGATTAATATATGGCAATCATGATCTTCATTTATATGAATCAAAATCAGTCACTAACAATCATTTAACGGAAGACCAGAGAACTTATCCAAGTCATGAAATCTAGGTGAAGCTGTACAGAGGTGAAAGATCAATAAAAACATATCCGTCGCAAGAAACTTATAAACATTATCAAGACCATGATCGATGATCATCTATCATCTTCTCATAATATGTATTTACACTATATAAAGCCTTGAGGACACAACTTTGGTATAACAGTATGCTTTCTAATCGTTATTAGGTGCAATAGATAGGAGATTAACATAGCAGGCCGTCAGTAGCAAGTATTGTACTCGTAGTAGTGACACGTCGTTTTGCTTCAATGGAACACGCACGGAGCTTCCGTTGTAGAGCCTCTTCGAAATCTTCTACATGATACTTCAAGTATCGTTCGATAGTTGTACTATCCATTAGAGATACACCATGAATGAAAATGTTTTTCAAGCTTGCATTTTCAAGAATCCCATTATATTCTTAATTAACCTAGTCCAATATAATCATTGATAAATCATTATAAATTCTGAAAGACCAATCTAACATTGGAGGAGATGATGATGATTAATCCAATAAGAACATCAATCAAACTGATTCCACACATACTTAAAACAATCTTAATCGCTGGAAACAGAAGAGCTCATAAATTACCGCCACATGCGTCGGGGAGCTTGAAACAACACATCGCTAAAACCTCCCCGACAAAACTTGGAGGCAAGACCGCCGTCGCTGCAACCTCCCTAGCGGAAGCGGATCTTAACTTTTGGTTTCGGTGAATGTTGAACTCCAGGAATCTAAAAAAATAAGTGTATTTTGCTGTTTAAACAGATTGATAAGATGCTTTTAAACAGATTTATACTTGCAGAAACACCGACTCACCAAAGTAAAACACACATTCAAGGTGACATTGTGGTTGATTGAATTAATAAGGGATTATTACGACAGTTTCAGTGATAGAGATGATACATATGAAGTGCAGACGTCTCCGGAAAACAACGAAGAGAGACGATCGCGAGAAGCATAATAAGGATTTACTTTCTTTGGGTAATGGGTCTGTCTGCATATCAAGCATAACCCATATGTTTTCAAAGTCCAAAAACACATCTACATATATAAAGAAATTAATCGGAAAAGCCCAAACACACAAATAGAAAAGTTAATGAAACGCAATAATTTAGTGTTAACGGACACATATCAACTCGTGAGGCTTCCAATTGATGAGGTGGCCACATGAGAAGAAAATAAAACTCTTTTATATATATATAGATAGATAGATATCAAAAATTGACGGAAAAAAACATCTATGAAAAGCACGTATAGTTTTGGGTAAGGAATCTGCAATATGGTTCTGTTCTCTTGGTATGTGGATGATATTAAAATTAAGAGAAATTGCACTCTATATACAAAACTTCTTTGCTAATTAGGTGAATACCCTAAATCCCACATGATGGTACATTGATTGGTAGACACCAAAGTTTACTGTTATAGGCAGATTGTTAATATCCATGTTATTTTTGTATTATGAGCAAATTGACTCTAAAATTAATCACTAATACCATTTCCGTCAATTCTGTAAAAAAATTTGGCCATACTGTCATATTTTGAATTGATTTTCTATAAACCACAGAAGTGCATTTATGCAAAGGTGACAAGTGGCTCTCTTTGTTTCCGAGACCTAAAATTATTCTTCTCCAGTTTTATCTAGCCATACTCAATTATATCCATTTTTATTATAAATCCAAAGTCAATGATCCATATACCAAAAAACATATAAGCTGCAAACATAAAGTTTGTGTATTTGTATTTATTGCGGATGAGCCACTTCAGAGCTTTTTGAGTTTACATCAAACTATGCATGCATTCACTTTGAGAATATCTTACCAGCTCGAGCAAATCTCTTGTGATTCCCTTAAAAAAATATATTATTACTAGATTTCTAGTAACACCAAATTATCAATGGATAAGAATCTTTGGATTTTTTGTTTCATTCTTCTACCAGAACAAATAATCAAAATTAGAATACATATTTGTTATTGGAAAAATAGTTAAAACGATGGTGTTGAAACAAGAGCCCAAATTTGTAAAACCAATAAATAATTAAAATTGCATATTTAACTAATTCATCAGATTCTCCGTATTTAAAATAACTAGTGGTATTCCGGCGCTACGGGCCGGGTTCGTATGTTTTATTTTCTAATGAATTTAATTGTTTTTGATCCATATGATAATTGATTAGAGATAGTAGTGTATTACTTTGTTTTGAAATATGTCAAAGAGGATGTGTTTGTTTTGTGATTATGTTGTATGACTTTGATATTTGTGTTATTCACATGAGAAATTTTCATGTTTACCATTTTTTTGGTATCATTATTCATGCTTACCACTAATAAAGATACATTTTAAAAAATATGATCTTTATTAAGAGTCAAAAGATTCTTATACCTTTATTTTCTCTATATATAATATAATAAAAATAATAAATAATAAATTTATGTTTTTGAATTATAATTTTCAAATTCGAACTTCTTTTTTTGAATTTTTGAAAACTGAAATGATTTTTGAAACTATTTTCTAAAAGTTTTTATATTATTTAAGTATTTATTTATATATTTATTAGAATCCTAAATTTCACACTCCAAAAACTCTACCCCATCCGTCAAACTATAAACTCTAAGTCTAGATTAGTTAACTCTATGGTTATAAATGTCTTTTTCCCTTTTTTAAAATGAAGGTAAAAATAATTATTGTAAATATGAAAAGTGGTATTATGAATGTGGTGTTTTTGACAATTTTTCTATTCACATTGTATTTCGTTTTGCTGATATTGTGTTTTTTAAATTTTTTTTTAGTTTTGATTTGAGCAGTTCTTAGGGTTTGTGTTTGAACAAAGATAAGAGGATCAGTATATAAAGAAGGATGAATATAGGGAGATGAAACGAAAACATAAAGACCAAATTGATTGATGAAATAAAAGAGGAGTTTCGTTTGTGTAAAGTGGATCGATCAGAGCTCAGTCTCTCTACAGTTTCAAGCAGAGAAGACGAAGAGGTGGAGGCGTAGATCATCGACACTTCCGTCTATGTTATCTTTTGTTTATTGTGATTGGCGATAGACGAAGCCCAAGCCTAAAGCGACGAAGCCCAGCCAAAAAATATATGCACCTGAGACCCAAACGTAACACAATAGACTCAAGCCCATCTGACGTGTCAAAATATTGGAGGAATATTTTTAGTGACGTGGACAGTTTAGAATTTCAAGATATCTTGCTTTTAATATTGTGACTAGTGGTATTCCGGCGGGTTCGTAAGTTTTATTCTCCAATGATTTTTCCGGATGTTCTTGCCGTGTCATTCTTACTCAGATAACTCTCTTTTTCTCCTTGTTAATGCTGCTGCGAATCCTCCATCTTCTTCCTCGTAGATGTGTAAAGCATGCTTCTGTTTACGGTTCGTATTCTTTGACTATTCTTTGACTTTGGTGCAGAATTGTGCATTTTTGAACCGACTAATTATCGTTTACATTTAAATGCAGTATAAGGGTGCCCGAAATTTGTTGATAGATGATTGAAAAGAGTTATTGACCAACTGAAACAAAGTTACTTTCGTTTGCATAGCTATAAAGTATTGAAAATTCTGGATGTTATGGGCCTGTTATCTACATGTACTGATTGATTTTTCCAAGTATCAGATTAATTCATGTAAAAAACTGAACGATAATCAATATTTTGGTTAATGTTTGAGACTATTAGATTTTGCTTTCCTAGCGAATAGGGAACGGTGTTTGAGAACATGATATTAATATTTTTAAATGCAAAAAGAAGACTGATATGACTAAAATGTTCTAAACAAAAAACTGGAAATAAATTACAATAAAAAAAACTGGAAATAACAGAAATTTTGTAGTACTCAGACGTAAGTGTGTGGAAATCTTATTTAAAAACTAATGCATAGAAAAAGCCATCATGTCTTGCAACTTAAGCACCCCTTGATCTTTTAACGTTTTTACTCATTTCGTGTCTTCTCTGCACAATCCCAATCTTCCTCCACAGGTGCCCCCTCTCCTGTGCTGCTTCCTTCAACAGAGTTGTCACGTGGATCTGATGCCTCACCTCTTCCACCTTCAACATTACCATCATTCACAGTGTGCTCTTAAGTCCAATACTGTGGTTTCTTTGATTGCTCCAGCATCTGGCATATTATCTTCAGGGTTGTCATTCCCACCCTGTTAATGTGTTTCCTGATAAGTATAACCAAGGAAATAAAATTTCATAGATCTAGACATTTCTAAAGAACTTACATGAACCTCAAAATTATGCTGGGGAGGGCGCTGGTTGTTGTCAAGAATGCAAGAGACGGTGAAGCTCTGATGTTTTGCAGTGAAGTTGAAGTTAGGTAGGTTCAATTGGAAGGTTAAAGTGCTCCCAACAATCTCCTATAAGCATTGTGGAAGGTCACAATCCTGTGGGTCTTGTACACCTGCGGCCTTCATAAGCAAAAGAATGTGAAAATATTAGTAACTGCTTCCTGAAAAATAAGAACGTGACTTATCTACTGATACCAACAGCGTTCACCTCATTGCAGGAAGCCCATGTGAATGATGTAAACCCACCCTATAATTTCCGGAGATCAATTATATTTGATTAACGGCGTACCTGAGTAGGAGATTTCAGGACGAAGTCATTAAGCTCTGCTACCATTTGATCAATTTTCTTAACACCCCCATATTTTGTAGGGCTGGAGGTCAAGCCTTTGCCACTCCCCTATGTCAAAAAGACAAACAAAACAGATTCTCTCTCTTCGCTCTAGATGTCATAACTCCATTGAAGCTAGCCTCTCGATCCAGAGCTTCGGATCCTTCCCTTCGGCTTCTTTGCTAGCTCTCCTTGCTTAGGCGTTCGCTTTTTGCTTGGTTTGGTCTCAAGCGCTCAGTTTTTTCGGCCTCTCTCCACTGACACCGGAGCGTGGCCTTCACAGGTTGGTCTTGACATTTGGTTCTCAAAGGTCACAGGCGGCGAGGTGGTGCTCGGGTTGTCATTCCCGCCTCGGTGTCTCCGTCTGGTCTTTTCGCTTCCGAGGACCACTTCAGCTATTACAGCTCTAGTGGTAGTGGTAGACAACGAACCGCTCAGAACCAATGGTGATCACTTGCCCATCAGGTAGCTCGTAGTTCTTCTCAACACATGAGCTACTTTTGACTTTCTCAAGCTCTTGCTTGTAGTCAAGACCGATGTCGCAAAGCTTATTTTTACATCTGAGACAATTTCACGCTCTGATGTGGTGGTGAAATAATAACCACGCTCGGTTAAGATCTTCATCAACGCATGAGTGACGTCAAGACCCTCAAAATCAAGACACATGATAGCATGTGGAAGGGCATAACCTTCATAGATAGGAACAATGCGGCTCAGACCATCTCCTGTTGTAGATTACTGTGAGGTTGTTTAAGTGAGCATTGACAGTTAGAGAACCAATAAACACCAACTAACAACTTTATAACAGTAGGCTTCAGGATACGTACCCGTCTACTTGGATACACGTTGGATAGCCTGATTTTTGTCGTTGTAGGTTCTCTTGATGCCACATGCTTCACCAAAAATATATGTAGCAAATACTGGTAACAAATGTAGAATACAGATGCAATATTATTGACCACCTAATATGATAAAGAATTATCCGGTGAAATAGTGTTAGGATTAGTTAGAGCCGTGGCTCTGTTCATATTTCTGAAACCTGATTTATTCAGTTGGGTCTAGAAAGAGTTGAGTCTTTGAGCCCCAATAAATCCGTGGACCAAAGTCGACTGAAAAAAAAACTAAGCAGTCTGATAGTTTTCATTGCTTAAGTGAATCGAAATTGATAAACAAATTGAAATAGAGGAGTTGAATGAGAGTAACCTTCTCATCGAGGAAAACCATGTCAACGCCTATAAGCTCTCCTGCTTCTTCACATTCCTAGCCTCCAAAAAAAAAAAAGACTTCCCAAAACGGTCTCCTTGCAACACACAGCCTTAAAATCAGAATAATATAGTTGAGTAATCGCTATGGACGATCTGGTTCTAGGGTTTTTAGGAGAGGATGATTTGAATAAGTTTTGTGATTTCACCTTGACGCCATATGTATAGTGGCTTCGATTGATGGGGGAAGTTGAAAAATCTGAACTGATAAGGAGTAAGCGAGATGAATTGAGATCAATTAAATTACACTGTTGAATTGAATCGAGGGGGAGACAGAGAGAAAGACGTTTGTTTAATAAGATAACATCGAGAACGAACTGGTTAAGATCTTAGAGAGCATGGAAGGATCTCTGGTGCTTGCTTTGATGCTGAAACGAAAACAGTAAGAAGTGCTCGGTTTCTTTGCTCTTCGATCGGAGAAGACGGAGAGGTAAAGGCGAGGAGAATCTTATCCTTCGACGGTTTGTTTTTGTGATCTGTGTCCAAATAAAACTCCAATAAAGCCCAAATGGCAAGCTTTACGGATGAAGCCCACAAGGTATACTGCTCAGACTTTGGACAAAATTAACACCGCGAAGCCCGTCTGACGTGTGTCTAATTAGACGTTCCTTATTGGCTTGAATTACTTATCCTACGTGGACATGTTCCCTATTCAGTATATTGGCCTTTTAGTATAGTATAGATGATTATCGCAAGTTTGTTAATGTATTAGAAACAGTTTGAATCATTATTTAAGTACTTAATTCATATTCCAATAATTATAAAAATTAATTGCATTTTCTTAGCCGTCAGCTTTTTGAGCTCAACTTAAAACTTTTACATTATTCAAATACAAACAGACTGACTGACTACATGTGAGATGCAAGACAATAAATTTTATTTGAAATATTAAACTTCTTGTGATAAAAAAATCAGTTTTAATACTTTTAACTATGAATTATGAAAAGCATCTTCAATCCACCATTTTATTTCTATTCTAATTCTTTTATATTTTCTATTGTAAAGTGAAAATGAATATTGATATAATAGTTAATATTAAAGATGGGCAAATATCTGGAGAAAACCAAAATAGACCAACTCAGCCAAACTGACCCAAACCAAATCAAATTATATATCCTAACCATTTGGTTAAAGGTTTTATCTATCCAAATAGTTTCGTTTAATTTGGTTTTAATCAAACAAAACCTAAAACCAAATGGTTTATTTAATTAAATTAACTAAATATAATAATTATACTAAGATTTCAGATATTTAAACATCTAACTTAAAACACAACACATAATTTTATACATTTTACTTTTGAATAAAGAGAAAAAACACAACTAATAATAAAATAAAAAACTACGAATCTTAAACATCATCAAAACCGAAAAAATACCTATAATATTTATATTAGATTCGAATACACATTTTTATCTTGCGATCATTTTTTTTATTTGTTTTAGACCTACCAATGAACTGATGGTGTGTTAAGACCTCGTGGAAGGAGAGCTTTTTTTTTTCCACAATCTCAGACGTCCCTATCAATCTCTTTAACTTCTTCTCGCCTATGATTGTTTTCGACTATTTTTAACCGGTTGTTCCCTACAAATACACATTCTTTCCTTGCCATCACTTTTCTACTCTATTTCAGACCTACCAGTGAACTAAAGAAGTGTAAAGAACTTGTGCAACTTCTTATCGACTGCTTAGTAAACATCTTGACAAGAACATCATAAATTAGCTATCTGTCTTGAGAAACTTGGGAAATAAGAAGAATGAAAGGCTTCTCAGAAATTGGTTCAACACAAATTTATATTTCATTATAAGTCAATTATTTTTTGATGTTTGAGCTTTTAGAAAACAACTGTATTTGATGTACAAATTAGATTTTTGATGAATATAATTTAATATTTATTTTAAAAATTAGTTTTTTTTTTCATTTTAAAAATAAAAAATTTGACAAAGTTGAGAATTTTTTTACTCTAAAATAAAATTTACCAGTCTTGCGGAAAGGAGGAACGTGAGCTGCTATACCAAATCCCAGGCTGGCTATCGGGGACCGAGTAATAAGGCCATGTTCTGCAGGGGAAAAGATCATCTCTTTCAGGAGCAAGAGCAGTTGGCGGAGAAGCAAGAATAAATCCAAGTGGCCAGCTGAAATGGAATTGGATTATCTATCGGTCATTGAGAAATACATAGACTTAGAGGGTGGTCCCCTTTTCTCGTGTAAAAGCAATCAGAATTCGAACATGCTGCATTTTACTGGGAAGGATCGTGGCGAAGGCACTCTCCTAATGGGCGGAAATTGCAGCCCCTCTTTCGCTTGGTTAATTAGGGAGCCAATCAGTATGTCATTAAGATAATAAGATTGAAGATACATTTATTTGATTATTGACAAAATAAAACTAAAAAGTTTGTTACAAATCTGGAGTTGATTTTATTGAAGGTGATTGGTTGAGTGTAACTTTATTTTAAAGTATGTGCTGTAAAATTTAGTCTATTGATTTTTGTTTTTGAAGATGTAAAAATTAAATAGAAAAAATAAAGATAATATGTATATGCTTCTATAAGCCTAAAAATTGATTTAAAGCGTAATTGGTAATTTTAAAGTCTGTCAATAAAAATTAAAGCTAAAACATGTATTTACATTCTAACTAATCATCCCATTATCACTGATTATACAGTTTATGTATAAAGTTTTGGATTTTGGTCTTTTTATATATTCTTTTCCTGGGGGCATAATAAAGTCTTACAAAAATGAATCTTTTTATCAAGAATAGAGTCATACTTGTTTTCAAGTGCGTAATTGTGCTTAAATTTAACGGTTTTATTTTGATAATCATATATTTTCAATTTTTGAAAAGAAGCAGCACAGCACACTCAGTGGCATAATATTGGGAGGATCTTGAATTTTGGGCTATTTAAGGAAACTAAAGTATTGAAATTAGGATTGTACACTACAGTAGTTTAGATACTTTAGCTTTTAAAAAAAATTAATTTTTTTATTAAAATTAAATACATTTTTCAAAGAATATAAATACATGACGCTATGAGATAGTATAAAATAAGTTAAAAAAAAAACAAATAATTTATACACAAACTCTCCCCTCTCCTTACTCTTGTTTTTCTCTGACAAAGTTATGGGAGAACAGCACATCTCAGCTACAGTTCCCCGTGACAGAACAGATGAACAGGTTTTGATTAAAGTTTCTCAATTTTGATTTGTTCTCTGCTTTACATTTTACTTTGATTGTTCACTGAATCATCTCTTCTTCTCAATGATTCTTGTTTCGTACTCTACAATTTTCTAGTTATATAAACTTAAAGAGATTATTGTTCTGTGTTCATTCCATTACTAGTTCTTGTCTTTAAACGTTCATTCCATTACTAGTTTTTTTTTTTGTTTGACAAAAGAAAAACTTTCTTTTTAAATTCCATTACCAACCCTTGTCTTCAAACGTAATTCTGTTTTCTTGAACACAATAAGAATTACTTCTCAGGATCTCTGAAGTCTCTTAATAGTTAACTTAGAAATATATAAGAGATCTGTATAGACCATCATAAAACTCGAGATCTTTCAGCAAGAAAAAAATAAAAAAAAATTCAGTGTTAGCATTTTTGGTATGATGATGGATCGTTTTGTTGCAGGCAATCTTGGCTTTGAAGAAAGGTGCACAACTTCTGAAATGTCGGAGAAGAGGAAACCCAAAATTCTGTCCTTTTAAACTCTCAATGGTGGGTTGTTTTGGATCTTCGAATTGGAATCCCATAAAAATATTAAAAAAAAGCAAAGAGAAAGTAATCATTTAAAGGGTTTTGTAAAGTTGTATTCTTTTGCTTTTTGAAGGATGAGAAGTATCTAATTTGGTACTCAGGACAAGATGAGAGACAGCTGAGATTGAGCTCGGTTATAACGATCGTTCGAGGACAGATCACGGTATGTCTGAGTATAAGATTTGGATTGTTCCTTAAGATTAAAGGTGATGATGCAGCGTGTCTTTCTCTATCTATAAGCCGAAGTTTGAGAAGCAAGCTCAACCGGATCGAAAAGAGCAGTCGTTTTCACTCGTCTATGCAAATGGAGAATACACTCTTGATCTTGTAAGTTGGGTTTTGTTCAACGACTTTTTTGTATAAATGTTCTTGAACATGTCTTGTTGGTGATGTTAGATATGCAAGGATAAAGCACAAGCAGACTCTTGGTTTAAAGGCCTTAGAGCTGTGATAACGAAGCACCACAATGCTAGATCTTCTGTGAATCTAAGGACAAGCAGGGGAGCTCAAAGTTGTATCAATAGCCCTGCGGGGTTTATCCGCAGGAAACAGAATCTTGGACTTGTCGAAGAAACCCCTGACTTCACTCAGGTAAACTAAAAAAACTCTCTTCTTGCCTTGATATCGTTTCTTGATGTCTGTGTGTGTTATGTTCTTGAAGATACGCAGTTTATGTGCGAGTCCATCCACATTACTTGAGGAACGGTGTTTGTGGTTGTCAGGCTCTTCAGACAGTTTCTACTCCGCGGAATCAGCTGGTTCAGATGGGTTCGGCCCAGTTTCTCCTTACTACGAAGCAGACTGTGACCAGACAGGTTCAGAGCTTAGCAAGAAGCATTCATCACAAAGATTTTATGTTTCTCCCCCTCACACTGTAACTCAGCCAACTGCAAGATCCAATGTCCTCAAGGACGTAATGATATGGGGAGCTACAAGGGGTCTTATCGAGGGATCAAAGAATCAGAACGATGCTTTATCTCCTCAGCTTTTAGAGTCGGCCACCATGTTTGATGTACAAAGCATTTCTCTGGGTGCAAAACACGCTGCGCTGGTTACGAGACAAGGTGAAGTGTTTTGTTGGGGCAATGGAAACAGTGGTAAGCTTGGTCTTAAAGTGAACCTTGACATCGACCATCCGAAACGCGTTGAATCACTCGAAGGTGTTGCGGTTGGATCAGTGGCTTGTAGCGATCACCAAACATGCGCTGTTACCGAATCCGGAGAGCTGTATCTGTGGGGAATAGACGGTGGAACTATTGGAGAATCAGGAAGACAGTTCTTAACTCGGAAAATAGCTGATCTCTTTGGTGGATCTTTGAGGGTTTACAGTGTCGCTTGCGGCGCGTGGCACACAGCGATTGTGACATTTTCTGGTCAGCTTTACACATACGGTAGTGGAACCTTTGGAGTTCTTGGACATGGGAGCCTTGAGAGTGTTACAAAGCCAAAAGAAGTGGAGTCTTTGAAGCGAATGAAGGTGGTATCTGTTTCTTGTGGACCGTGGCACACGGCTGCAATAGTGGAAACCTCCACCATCGACAGGAAATATCACAATGCCAAGAGTTGTGGAAAGCTGTTTACTTGGGGAGATGGAGATAAAGGAAGGTTAGGTCACGTGGACAGCAAGAGAAAGCTCGTGCCGACTTGTGTTTCGGAGTTGATTGATCAAGATTTCGTTAAAGTCTCATGCGGATGGACTTTAACTGTTGCACTCAGCAACAGAGGAACAGTTTATACGATGGGCAGCTCAATTCATGGCCAGTTGGGATGTCCAAGAGCCAAGGATAAGTCGGTAAATACTGTTTTAGGCAATTTAACAAGACAATTTGTCAAGGAGATTGCTTGTGGTTCACATCATGTAGCTGTGTTGACTTCTTTTGGTAATGTTTATACTTGGGGAAAAGGCGCCAACGGACAACTTGGGTTAGGCGATGTTAGAGATAGAAACTCGCCGGTTCTTGTTGAGTCTTTAGGAGACAGGTTGGTGGAAAGTGTAGCTTGTGGGTTGAGTTTAACGGCTGCGATTTGCTTACACAAAGACATCTCTTTGACTGATCAAAGCGCTTGCAGTTCTTGCAAGTCAGCTTTTGGATTCACAAGGAAGAAACATAACTGTTACAACTGTGGTCTCTTGTTCTGCAATGCATGTAGTAGCAAGAAAGCAGTTAATGCTTCCTTGGCACCAAACAAGGGCAAACTTTCTCGAGTCTGCGATTCTTGCTTCAATCATCTATGGAGAATAACAGAGTTTTCAAACAAGGTTAAGATGGACAATCGAACTCCAAGGATGCAGTTGGTTACTAATGCACGAAGGTTATCTGGCGAATGGACAGAAACTGAATCACAGAATCAGATTCAGAATATTCCACAAGCTAATAGTTCTTCAGATGGACAGCCTCGATGGGGACAAGTCTCTGCTCCTTCTCTGTTTCTTTTTGACAAAATGTCACTATCTTTGACAAGTCCTGAGGATATATCAGTCTCATCCAGAAGACCATCTTCTACAAAGATCTCGACCTCGTCTGAGACGAACAAGATCTTTATCGACGAAATCGAAAGGCTAAAGGCCGAGGTATAGTACTTTTACCTTCTCATATACAATAGCTTCATATTATACAAATAAAGATTCCATTTTTCTTGCAAATGTAGGTAAGAAATCTCCAGAAGCAGTGTGAACTTGGTAACGATAAGATTGAAGAATGTCAAAGAGAGTTTGAGAAGACATCACAAGTTGCTAAAGAAGAAGCTGAGAAGGCTAAAGTTGCTAAAGAGATAATAAAAGCTATGGCCTCAAGGGTAAATATATAAATTAGCAAACATTGTTTAAAAAAAAAAAAATCTTTTTGTTTATAACATGATCCACATTTCTGTCTATTTGCTTGCAGCTTCAGACGAACAAGGAGAAACCGAACAATCCTAAGACTGGCATTGCATGCAATCCGTCTAAAGTCTCGCCCATCTTTGATGATGATTCAGTTTCCGCTCCATATTTCACACCAATTACCACGACTTGTTCACAATCCAAAGACAAACAAATTGTAGAAAAATGTTCAAGCCGTGAAAGCAACATTAGGCTATTGGTAAATGCATCGCCAGCCATCACAAGAACAGGGTATATGCAAAATGGAACACAAGAATCGACAGCAGAACAAGTAGAGCAATATGAGCCCGGTGTATATATAACTTTCACGGCCTTGCCTTGCGGTCAGAAGACGCTTAAACGCGTACGATTTAGGTAAAAGATATTCTTGATTTAGGCCCTGTTCGTTTGCTCACCCAGGTGATCCATCTGGGTGAAGATGCAAATTGATGTTCGTTTAGTGCATTATAATGCTACATCCAGATGGATCACCCAGCTGAATTTTTAAAAACTCATCTCAAATTCTCACCCAAATGAAGGTGAGTCTTGATGGTGCATCTGGATGCAGATGCATCTAGTTCAGACCAAAATGATAAATGACAAAAATGACCTTTTAAAATCAAAATATTATTTTCAAACCGTAAATTCTATATTTGCATATACATTTTTCCGCTATAACAAAAAAATACATTTTCTCTTAAAAACTGAAAAACACACTTTCCCGCCAAAACTGCAAGATGCATTTTTCCGCAAAAAAACATAAAACACACATTTTCATAAAAACACATGTTTCGGCTAAACCAGTAAAACCGCACTTTTCGACCAAAACCGAAAAACGCATTTTCCCGCCAAAACGCATTTTCCCGCCAAAACTCCAAAAAACATTTTCCAGCCAAAACCGCAAAAAGCATTTTCCGCCAAAACAGGAAAAAACGCATTTCCTCGCCAAAACCGAGAAACACAATTTTCCCGCCAAAACCGAAAAACGGAATTTTCCAGCCAAAACCGGAAAACAGAATTTTCGCGCTAAAACTGGAAAACGAAAAATTTCCCGCCAAAACTGAAAAACACAATTTTAACGCCAAAACCGAAAAATGAAATTTTTCCGCCAAAACTGGAAAAACGTATTTTCCCGCTAAAATCGGAAAACGTATTTTCCCGCTAAAACCGGAAAAACACATTTTTCCGCTAAAACCGAAAAAATGCATTTTTCCGCTAAAACCGGGAAAACGCATTTTTCCGCTAAAACCGGAAAACACATTTTCCCGCTAAAACCGGAAAAACGCATTTTCCCGCTAAAACCGGAAAAACGCATTTTCCCGCTAAAACCGGAAAAATGCATTTTTCCGCAAAAACCGGAAAAACGTATTTTCCCGCCAAAACCGGAAAAATGTATTTTCCCGCCAAAACCGGAAAAAAACGTATCTTCCCGCCAAAACCGGAAAAATGTATTTTCCCGCCAAAACCGGAAAAAACGTATCTTCCCGCCAAAACCGGAAAAACACATTTTCCCACCAAAACCGGAAAAGAGCATTTTCCCGCAAAAACCGGAAAACTGAATTTTCCCGCGAAAACCGGAAAACTGAATTTTCCCGCGAAAACCGGAAAACTGAATTTTCCCACCAAAACCGGAAAAATGTATTTTCCCGCCAAAACCGCAAAAATGACTTTCCAGCCAAAACGCAAAAAATGTTTTTTTCCGCCAAAATCGTGAAAAAAAACTTTTCCCGTCAAAAACACTTTTCCCGCCAAAACTTCAAAACACACTTTTTCCGTCCAAACCGCAAAAACGTATTTTCCGCCAAACCCATAAAACGTATTTTCCATAAAAATGCATTTTTTCGCGAAAAACACATATTTCCTCAAAAACCGCAAAAATATTTTCCGCCAAAACCGTAAAAATGATATTTTTCCGCCGAAACGTTAAAAATTATATTTTAGTCATTTTATTAACAAGTTCACCTGGATGCAGATGAAAGTTAAAAAATAAAAATCAAACGAACATAGTTGCATTCAGATGATTCATCTGGATGCATGGACGAAATGAAGAAACGAACAACACCCAGATGGAGCATCTGGGTAGGACATCTAGATGGACCATCTGGATGCATCTTCGAGATGTACAAACGAACAGGGCCTTAGTAATATTAGGTTTCAAGTGTGCAAGTGTTGATGTGATTGTTGCTAATTTTGGTTGCAGTCGAAAGAGGTTTTCAGAGAAGGAAGCACAAAGATGGTGGGAGGAGAAACAAGTTTTAGTCTATAACCAGTATGATGCTGAAGCATGAACTAATTGACAATGTAATTCTATTTTTAATATGGTTTTCGTCTTTTTCAACAACTCTAACTTGTTTTTTTTTTCAACAACTCTTAACTCGTTTTTGATCATTTTCCTTGTTAAATGCTATTTTAGTCAAAAAAGCTCTTTCTAAGATTTTTTGAGAGATTTGCTCTAAATAGTTTCTGTAGGATTTCTGATTGAAAATCATGAAACAATAAACATATAAACGATAATGTAATAAGTCAGACTCTGGACATCATTAGAAGACTTCTCCCGGAGATGATTTTTTTTTATATAAATAAAATTTACATATTTTCTTTCTCTCTCTCAAATGACTGTAACAAAAATGCAATGCATCTCACTCTAAAACTCTCTAAACTCTCTCTAATTTTTTTGAATTTGAAAACACCAAATTTTATATCAAATTGTTCATTTTTATGTCTTATATATTTCTCATTAATTTATCTTGTTTTTGCAGATTTTTCATTCATGGTTTTCATCTTCTTTTTTTTAAAAAGTAGATCTATAATTTTTTATATGTACTTTATGTGTGTTATATGTTATATTCCAAAAAGTTATAGATTCAACATAGTATGACTGTTGAAACGTTATTATTTTTTTTTTTTGAATTGAATGTTAAATTTAATTAAAAAAAAAAGACCTTGTTACAACTATGTGTATCCATTCCTAAGATTTTCTGTACAAGTCTAGAGAAAAAACCAAATAGAAGAATAGCAATTTTTCTCCCTTAACTCATCAACCTCCTCATCCTTTATCCACCTTCTCAAATCTACCTAGCTTTCACTCCTACTAGGCAGCCAGCTCTCACTCCTACTGGATCTCCTCATCACAAATCAACCTTCCCAAGTCTACCTAGCTCTCACTCCTACTAGGCAGCCAGCTCTCACTCCTACTGGATGTCCAGCTCTCACTCCTACTAGACCTTCTCAACCAGAACTCACAAAAATAAGATTCGAGCTCACTCCCTTCATCGAGTGCTAAACCAAAAAACCATTCCTCCTTCCAACTCCTTATTGCCTCTCCTCTGCATAATGAAAACATTCCTCATGTTCTTATCCAGCCTTATGGCCAAAACTTCACTTGGGGTAGGTTTCTCATCATGTTTCCTTCTATTTCTTTCCATCCAAATTGCATGCACAGCATCTTGCATCATATATCGAGTGACAAAAAGTTTTATTTTGCTCCAGCTTCTACGCATAGTTGTGAGTTGAATTAAACTCTCCCAATCTCCCGTGAACTGACCTTGCAAGACCCCTTCCATTAGCACTTCCCATATTTGCATAGAGTAAGGGCATTTGAAAAAAGGTGCTCTACAGTCTCCAAAGGATGTCTACACAAAACACACGAACCATCCGCTTTGACACTCCAAGTTATTATACGATCTCCAGTGGAAAGCCTCCCTAGCATCACCATCCAAGTGACAAAAGCATATTTGGGAATAGCATGTTTAAACCATACAGTAGAGTGCCATGAGCAACAAAGATGCTTCTCTCGAATATTTTGCCAAGTATCACAAGTGAAAAAAGCAGCTTTGTATCTACCCTTCTCATTCCTCCACAGAGACACATCCTCCTCATCAACCCACTTCTCCTTCATCTTCTCAATTTCCAACTCCACTGCATTTAGAATATGAACTCGATGATGTCTCCTCCTGTGACTTTTACAAGCTTCCACAGTATCTTTTGCACGTATGCCCAGATCAATGTGTCCTCTACCACTCAAAACCTCTTGTAGACGACCCATTGGAGACCAAGCTTCAAACCAAAAGGACGCTTTCTTTCCATTTCGCACCTCCACTTGATATAAACTTTTTGCAATCTCACGACATTTTAGAAGCTTTTTCCACATCCATGAACCACTCTGTGTGTTCTCCTTTATCATCCAAATAGAACCCTTTCTTGTAAGATAAGTTTGTATCCAATTGACCCAAAGAGAACGTGTTGATAGGATCCTCCAAAGCAACTTTAGACAGCAAACTAAGTTAACCTCCTTTAAAGGTCTGACACCCAACCCACTTTCTTGCTTTGTTCTGCAGACATCTCTCCATACAACTTTAGTTTTTCTCCCATTTAGCTCCGGACCAGACCAAAGAAAGCTTGAACACAGTCTCTCGATTTCCTTGATGCAACCACTGGGTAATCTAAATGCAGCCATCCAGAAATTTGTCAAACTCATAATAACAGAGTTGATAAGTTGTAAACGTCCCGCATATGAAAGAAACCTTCCCGTCCACGAACTCACTCTCTTCCGGATTTTCTCTATCAGAGGGAGATAATCAAGCACAGTCATTCTCTTCGTTAATAAGGGAAGCCCCAAGTAGCGTACCGGAAGTGACCCTGTAGCAAACTGAAAATCTCTCAGAATTTCTTCTCTCTTCTGCATATTACCCGCCATAAACAGAGTGGACTTTTCCATACTAATCTTCAACCCACTCATTCTATCAAAATCATCAAACTCCCTGAGAATTCCTTCAATTGAATTCCGAGTTCCATCTGCAAACACCCTTAGATCATCAGCAAAACACAGATGTGTGAGATCAATATTTTGCACTTCGGATGAAAACCAATTTGACCTCCACGCGCCGCTTCATCTAACATTTTTGACAGAACGTTCATACAAATAACAAACAGGTATGGCGACAACGAGCAGCCTTGTCTTAACCCTCTCTTACTCTGGAAATAACCCGCCAACTCTCCATTGACTTGCACTGAGAAGGAAGGTTACACATAGAGAAATCCAGGCGATAAACTTGTCCGGGAGACCCAAGGCCGTTAAAGTGTTGATGAGAAAGGACCAATGGACTGAGTCAAAAGCCTTTGATATGTCTATTTGCATAGCACATCTAGCAGAGATATCTTCCTGATGATAGTCTTTAACTAGTTATGTTGCCAGCAAAACATTCTCCATAAGCAGCCTTTCCTTTATAAACGCAGATTGATTTAACATAATGAATTTAGGAAGCACACATTTTAACCTGTTTGCTATGATCATTGAGATAGCTTTATACAGAACGTTGCAACAGGAGATGGGACGGTAATCTTTCATCATCTTAGATTCCTCCTTCTTTGGTATCAAAGCCAATATGGTAGAGTTTACTCCCTTTGGTAGAAACCCCTTCACAAAGAAAGACTGTATTGCCACTATAACATCGTCTCCAATTACTTCCCACGCTTCCTTAAAGAATTCAGATGTATAAACGTCTGGCCCTGGAGACTTACTACCCGGCATATGAAATATAACCTCCTTTATTTCTTCTCTTGTGACTTCTCTCTCAAGGTTCCTGCAATCCATCTCACTACATTGATACCCCAACAGCTCCTTCAGTCTATCCACTGAAACACCTTCGAAATCATCCGGTTGCTTCGTCATAAACTCCGCGAAGAAACTTTCTGCTTCTGCTTTAATCTCTTCATCCGTCTTTGCCAAAGACCCATCTGCTCTCTGTATTTCATGGATGGCATTCCTAATTTCTCGAAGCTTTGCTGAGTTTTGAAAAAACTTGTTATTACCATCCCCTACATCAAGCCAGTGCACCTTCTAGCATTGCTTGAGAAACTCTTCTTCCAACTCTGCCAAGCGTTTCCATCTTGTATTTGCTTCATTTTCCGCACGCATAGCTTCCATAGTAGGATTGTTTAACGTCTCTCCCTGCTTTTGACATAAAACCTGATACGCCTCACCGGTTTTTCTTGAGATATCTCCTAACTTCATTTTACTCAGGGCTCTCAGTGGCTGCTTCAAAGCTTTTAGCTGCTTCGTAAGACGAAACATAGCAGAAGTTGAGTTGAATAACTTCTCATAATCCTTCCATTGATCTTCCATTAAAGGTTTGAACTCTGGCATCTTCGATATTGCATTAGTGAACTTGAAAGGTGTTGTAGGCACAGGGGGGGGGGGGGGTAACCCACGAATTGGTTGAAGAAGGAACCAAGGTTTCAACCTGAAAACAAGAGAACCGATTTTTATGAGTTTTTAGAGTTTTATAATGCAAACAGAAACAATTATGAAAACAAATGAGATGATAATGATAATAAAACAAGATAAATAAACAAAGAGAAGGGATAGTGATATCACTCAAATTACCCTAAAGAGTGTTACTCTCATCAAAAGAGGTTCAGGTGTAGTACTTAGGGATCGAATCCACAGAGACTCTAGGATTACTCAACAGACTTAAATAATTAGAAATGAAGATAGACTAAAAGGTTTTAATAGTTCTAAAAGCAGTAAATGATAAATCGAAAACAAAAGTGATTCAATATATTGAATTGAAGTGGTTTAAAGATTGGGAAAGCAGCTAGATTCATGCAATTCTCAGGTATAAAATGTATGCACTTAGTTTAGACTAAAGGGTATGATGGTTTTTGAACTAAACAATGATTTAACCGGATAGGTTATCTTTGCTAGATCTCGGATCTCAACTGTCGTATTTTGATCTCGAGAGAGTGTCGATCGATGTGACTTGATGTACATTGACCGATACACCTTTGTAACGATCGACCGACAGAACGATAGTTGCGTCGATCGATGGTTATTCAGCGAGCTTTGCTAACGGGTTTAAATTGTTCTCTAACCTTCTCAGACCAACTGTCGTTGCGCCTGAGTTAGTTAGATCACGCAAATGGGTTCAGGTATTGAGGGGAAACGGTCAGTTGGACTCAATTAATCCTAGGATCTAAAATGAAGGTGATCAATCTCAATTTTAGCATTAAGTGCATAAGAAATGAAAGAACAATCAAAACACCTTTTTAATAGTCATATTAGCAGTACATAATTTCAACCATGGTGAGAAACCTAAATCAAACAATTGGTTTACTCAAACATATTCATGAGAGACAAAGTCATGATGATGTGAAATAAACTCAAATGAAACATAGAACACAAATAGATTGAGTAATAGAAATAAAGGAGTTCAAGATCTTCTCTGTTTTGCAGTCTTAGATCTATCTCTCTAATCCTAAGCTCTTCTAATGGTAGCCAAAATGCTCCTTCTCCAAAACTAGGTCTTTTTCAAGTGTCTACCTAGAAATGATACAAAACCCTAGTATATATAGCCTAACATGCGGCTAGGGACTTAAGTTGTAAATAATAGATCTTCTGGGAAATGAAATCTTTTAATTTGCGATTTCATTCGTGTGACTGGGCATCGATCGATGCACATGTATGTATGTCGATCGATGGTAAGTGATTATGATCGACCGATTGTTGCTCTTCAAGCGTCGATCGATATTCCTTGCGTAAAAGCATTCCAAAATGTCCCAAAAGTATCATTTCCTTCCATCAGGTGAATAAACCTGTATTTGCTTTGAAAAGACTCTAAAACATGATTAATACATCTTAAAACCTTTATATACCATGTATAAAAACGGGTGAAAATCATGGTATATCAACTCCCCCAGACTTATCTTTTGACTTGTCCTCAAGTTAAACCAACGGACAATCTCTCTGGAAGAGGATTGAAAACATCAGGGACTCACAGATTTGAAACATTGAAATTATCACCTCTATAATATTGCATTCCACATCTAAAGTTCTTTCTTACAGATATACATTATGCAATAACCTAGCTTAGCAACCAAAATCATCTAGCCAACAATCTTAACTAATCTTATTATCAATCTCCTCAACCAACCTCATATCTTAATGTAAAAAGTGTAGGCTTTACCTTGGGAGTATCGATCACAAGATGCAAGGATTTCAGACAAGTATCTGGAACTGCAGGTAAAAGTTAGTTCCTAATTTCTCTCTCTCTAATTTCTCTCTTGAGTCAAAGTCTGCTTCCATTGCAGGATCAGTGACCAAGATTGGACAGACTTCCATGAATCAAAACTTAATGGTGGTTGCCACCAAGCTCTGTTCATTTTTTTTGACCTATATCCAAGAGTTCTTTGCGAAAGCGAGCCTTGAAGATTACCGCCTCCAAGTCCTGTTTCGAACTCTTTTATTGGAGTCTTTTATGAATCAAGCCTTAATGGTTTTAGCCACCAAGTCCTGTTCAGACTTATCATAATTAAACAATAGATCTTATTATTATTATTATTATTATTATTATTATTATTATTATTATTATTATTATTATTATTATTATTATTATTATTATTATTATTATTATTATTATTATTTTAAACATACTAACTAATCTAGGGTCGAAATTAGAGAGAGGAATGTGATATATAATTCTACACAAGGCTTTACCTTCCAGACTTGTCTGAAAAATCCGATCACATGTATACCAAGCCCCAAGACAAGCAGTGAAGTCAGGTTAGTGTTGGAGGTTAGCTTCGGTTCTTTCTAACAAGCTAGCAAGTGTGTATAGTTGACTGGTTGATCCACTTTAGCATCTATAGTATTATCTGCAGTCAGTAAATCTAGAATGGTGCTAGAAAGTGGTTAGACATTCAAGTAGATATCATTAGTTCATAATCCCCTTCTTGACTCAATAAAATTATTTTTGAAAATATTTTTGACAAAAACTCAAGAAAGTGGTGTTAGTAAGTACCTCCCCCAGACTTAAATTGCACCGACTCGGTGCAAAGTGCCCAAGGGTAGGTTAAAATCAAGTTAGATGTTTGAGAATGTTAGAGTGAGAATGAAGTACCTATCCGTACTACACATCGATCGATGTAATCCTCTCCATATCGATCGATGTTACTCACCCAGAATTGATCGATGTAATCCTCTCCATATCGATCGATGGCGAAGCACAAAATTTTTTGCATGTGCTTGGAGTCAAACTCGATTTCCTTGCCTAATGTTAGCTCTGTTAGACAACCAAGTATAAGAAATAATAAGCATCCTCAAACATAAAATATAAGTTTAAAAACATAAATCCTACAAGTTCAGAAAATAAATAAATAAGTTCATAATAGGAGGGGAAGAGATAGAGATGTGAGGACTAGTCGGTGTCCTCATCAGTCGCCTCATCGTCCTCTGGGGAAGGGTCCCTGCGTGCTGCTGCTGGTGCTGGTGCCTGCGCTCCTGTGGCTATCCTGCTCTGACAAGACACTCTAGCCCAGATGGCCTGAAGAGCGTCCACCACGAACCTCTGAAAGTCTCCCTGGTCGTGCATAGGGATGTCCGGTATGTTCGGGAAGTCGGGGAGAGGAGGTGCCTGTGCGTCCTGAGCTCTGGTACGGTGAATGCTGGGAGGTCGGCGTGACATGTTCCGCGGGTTGCGGAGGAATGCCTCGTCTGGCATGCATCGAAGCTGCTCCACGTTGTTGCCGAAGTCAGTGATCCTCCTATCTGGTAGGGGTAGAAGGCGATGCTCATCGCGGATCCTGAAGCGCCATAGTTTCCCTTCCTCGAGCCATAGCGAGTGCACCAAGTGCTGCTTGTCGATGAAGGCGTGGTCGCGGTCGGCAGAGTGAGAGTCGAGGCGGATGCCGAGATACTGGAAAATCGGGGCCAGAAGACTCCCAACTGTCTCCTTCTTCTTCTTACCCTTGCTGGTGAAGGGCTTCTTCTTCAGCTCCACCACGTGCGCGGGAAAGACAGCTCCGAGGTTCGGCGGGCTTACTTCGCCGTCCTTGTCCAACTCAACCAAATTCACCACGCCATTCACTGCACAGAAAAGTAATGTGAGCTCCTTTATCCTGACCTTGTTGGGCTCCATCTTGCAAACCAGTGTGTTTGCAAGGAGCCATAGGAAGTAGCAAAGTGCAGGATGGCGGATGTCTGATAGCACGGCCATGTTCGTGTCCCAAACTCCTGTGCCGACGATGTCCCAGAATCCCTCGAGGTGTGAGAAAGGTGGGACCGTGTAGGAGGCGATGCTCTCATCGAAACCGTAGATGCGGCAGAGCTCGGTGATAGTGATCCTGTAGCATGTCCCTCTGGCGAAGAAGGTCAAATTGCCATCTCCCGCTACCCTCGCTGCTGAAGTCCTGTAAGTGACCTCGACAGTGGCCATGAACTGGCGGACGAGATCGGGGTAGAGGTCGTAAGCGCGAGAGGGCATGGTACCGAGTCCTAGCTGTGTGATCATGTCCTTAATATCTCCCTCGATCCCGAGCTTCTTTAGGATGGGTCGGTCGAGGAATTTGGTGGGCTCGATAGAGACTCCAAGCCAAGCGTTGTAGAAGAGGCTGTCGTAGTCGTCCCAGTTATCGAACAGAGGACGCTGACGGCACTCGTTGCTGTTGATCGCTGCCTTAGGATCATCATAGTGCGGGACATCGAATGGTGTGTTTTCGGCGCGAGGCCATGGAGGACGCTGTGGGTTGGAGGAGCTGCTAGTCTCGTCGAACCTCCTTTTCGACCTGAGTTCTCTGTTTCGTGTGTTTGTCTCTGAATTGCTCATCTGAAACCAAGAAGAAAAGAAAGTTAGCATTGTCGATAAAAGGTAGTATCGATCTATGGGTTGTACTGAACATCGATCCATATCGCCAGGTCGGAACAATCGGACAAGAGAGCATCGGTCGATGCGAACGAGTTCATATCGACCGATGTCGAATTGCGAAACCTGCAAAATCACTCAACTCCAAATCGCGTTTATACGAATCAAAAGGCATGGAAATCACAAACCGAACTCTAGATAAACAATATGAAATACAAAAACATCTCTCAATCACACTAAATCAAGCGTTCTAGTCCAACTCAAAACGAAAACCCTAATTTTTCGAAAAATGTAAAATTTCGAGTGCATACCTTGAATGTTGATTTGGGGAGTGGATTTAACAGTTACAGAGTGAGAAATCGAGTGGATTTAGGCGAAGAACGGACGAAATCCGTCAACAATCGAGAGAGAAAAGGGGTGTTTTTGTTTTCGGTTTCGTTTGTGAGTGTGGAAGAGGAAGTGGGCTGATATCGAGTGAAATAAGTGTTTTAACCGTCGATATGCCCGCATCGATCGATGGCAGTAATGCCTCGTCGATCGATGTCCTCTTTAAAGACAAATACTAATTTCTAAATTTCTTAAATAATGCTAATATTAAAAAAAAACAGAAATTACTATTAATTACTATTAAATAAAAATTATTAATTTTAATTAATGATTTTAATTAAATATTTTTTTTATTATAAAATGGGTTACCTCCCATTCAGCGCTTAATTTTTAAGTCTTTAGCTCGACTTCCTGATTAAACTAATTATCAGGTTCATACAGCACCGTGAGCGCTTTCGCTGATGGTTTTGCCCAATAATGCTTAACTCGTTGGCCATTCACTGTAAATTCCTGGCCTTTATCATTTTGTAAGGTGATAGCTCCGGAGGGTTGAACGTTTGTTACGGTGAAGGGTCCAGACCAACGGGATTTTAGCTTTCCAGGAAATAAAGTTAATCGAGAGTTATAAAGGAGGACTTGATCATCTGGTTCGAAGTGCCGGGATATGATCTTTTTATCGTGATAAGCTTTAGTCCTTTCTTTATAGATTTTTGAATTTTTGAAAGCTAAATGTCTTATTTCATCAAGCTCGTTAAGCTGGATGAGTCTCCTTTCTGCAGCTGGTTTGATATCAAAGTTCAAAAGTTTAGTAGTCCAAGCTGCTTTATGTTCTAGTTCGACTGGTAGATGACATGATTTGCCATAAAGGAGGTGGAATGGTGTTGTTCCTAACAGCGTTTTGTAGGCGGTCCTGTAGGCCCAAAGTGCATTATCTTGTTTCCTAGACCAATCTTTTCTGGAGGTTCCTACGGTTTTCTCTAAGATTTCCTTAATTTACCGGTTAGAGACTTCTACTTGTCCAGTAGTTTGTGGGTGGTAAGGTGTAGCTACTCTATGATGAACACCATTCTTTTTAAGCAATCTATCAAAGATTTTGTTAATGAAATGAGTTCCACCGTCACTAATGACTACTCTTGAAACTCCAAATCTTGGAAAGATTATACTCTTGAAGAGTTTAATAACCACATATGCGTCATTGGTAGGTGAAGCTACTGCTTCGACCCATTTGGATACGTAGTCTACAGCGACTAGTATATATTTGTTTCCATATGAAGACGGGAAATGTCCCATAAAATCGATACCCCAGCAATCAAAGACTTCAACTTCAAGAATAAACTTTTGTTTCATTTCGTGTCTTTTGCTGATTTTTCCACGTCTTTGGCATCTGTCACATTGGGTTATAAATGTATGGACATCGCTAAAAGTGGTCGGCCACCAAAATCCTGCTTGGAGAATTTTTGAAACCGTTTTAAAGGTAGCGAAATGTCCTGCATAATCAGCTCCGTGACATTTGTAAATAATATCGTCTGTATATGCCATCAGAACAATGCTTATAAAGGGAAAGGTTCATCCCAATGATAGCGTCTTACTTCTCTGAAAAATTTCTTCCTCATATATCCCTTGAGTTCGTCTGGCTCAACCTCAGCTGCCAAATAGTTAACAATGTCGACATACCAGGGTCGGTTATCCGGGTTTCTACCAATCGCGTTTACCTCCCGTTGTGATAATTCCTGAGGTGTGAGATTAATCTCATCACCGGAAACATTAACTTGTAAACCGAAGTTGATTTTAATAGACGGGGGTTCGTGATTTTGGTTATCGGGGAGATGAGAAATTACATCAGTCTCGTAATCGATCGATGTATCACTACGTGAATCGACCGATATGCCATCTCTCTCATCGATCGATAGATCTTCAGATGTGAGAGATATTTGACCGACGAAGGATGTATCTATGTGTGCAACATTCTCTGTGGGAAAGAAATCGTCTATATGGACATCATCCTCTATCCTTATCCGGGAAAGATGGTCAGCGACTCCATTATCTACTCCTCTCTTATCCTTAATCTCAATGTCAAACTCTTGGAGTAGTAGAATCCAGCGTATAAGTCGAGGTTTAGCATCTTTATTTTGCATTAAATATTTGATGGCAGCGTGATCAGTGCTGGTACCTCCTAGATGGCCGGTTTGGACGGTTTGGTGAGACGCTGGTTGAACCATGGATTTCGTGACCACAACAAAAGGTTTCCTCTTTCTCCTCTCTTCAATCTCTAGATGAATTCTGCACCTCAAGTGATCTGAGCAACCCCCAGAATCAAAAACACAGTATGTATGCCAGTTCTGCATCCACTCCTCATTTATCAATACTCTGTCCAGCTTCTTGCAAATTAAACCTTCCTCCCTTTTATTACCCCAAGTAAATCGTGGCCCCTGATAACTCTAAACATTATTATCAAAGCACACAAAATTATACTTTGAAAGTTTGCTCTGTTTTGAAGTCATTTTTAATGTTTTGGGTATATAGATTTTTTTGATCTAAGTTGGAAGACTACTAGGAAGACTTCACGAGGATACTTCTCAAGCAGACTTTTTGGACAAATTCACACATATTAAGCTAGAAATTAAAATTTAAGCGGAGAAGTTAAATTTTAAGTGAATGAAATGGATTTTTCAAAGGTCCAATAATCAAATCATTATAGTAATTAATATGTCAAACCATTTCTAAGTATTTTGATTCAAAGAGAATGCAGGTTCTAACTTAATCTAAGTGCAATCTAGTGATAAGGTGATTTTGAACTAAAATACTACTCACATGCGATAAAGAACAAAACTTTCTTTTTCTATGGAATGGATGAACTCATGGGCTAAGGGATTTGACCTTGGGTGATCAAGTTTCAATCTAAAGGTGGTACTTTTCAATCAATCTAACAACCTTAGACCTAAGCCCAATCCTAAACAAACTCTATCTCTAGATGAATGCTCATTCACTAAGATAACTCAAGCATCAAATCTCTTTGGTTGAATATTATCTAAGCAATCATTAAGTTCAAGTCTATTAGCCATCTTAACACCTTTAATATCAAATCTCTTGGGTAAAGAATGTTAAAAGCTTAGTAGAGTTGGTTCAGGCATTTCATCGAACACCTTTCGGGTATGAAATGCCTAAAGCTCAACTTTAGAGAGACCAACTCTAAAATTGCATTAAAAGTACTCTACTAGCAAGGAATAAGATGGATTTGTACCTAAACACCCTAGATCTAGCTTAATCACCCTAACCCATGAATCAAAAGATGACTACTCACTAATCTTCATGATAAACCCAAGAATCAATGATGATTTGGTGTTAATCATGATTAGTGATCAATATAACTAAGCAATCACAAGAGAAAATGATCAAGATTAGATCTTTCACTTAAAAGTTCTTTGTGATTAGATAGAAAATAAGATAAGTCCCAACTTTGGGATTACGAGAGTATTTATATGTCTTTGGTAAACCTAATGGTTTCCATTAAAAAGTCTAAAAAGCCCTCTAAAAACATTAAAATTCGACTAAGGATAAGTCTCGACTCAGGTTTGAAGCAATCGGGAACAACCCGCGTCACTCAACCCGCGTCGGATAGTCGTCGAGCTTTCTTCTTCATGCGAGCGGGTAGGCGTTCCCACGTCGCTTCACCCCGCGTGACTCCATCTTGAGTTCTCTTCGACAACGCGGGTAAGAGAACCTGCGTCGCTCCACCACGCGTCGAGGCGTCGTCTCGCTTCTCCAACTTCATATGAGCGGGTACAGCTTCGCGCGTCGATCATCCTGCGTGACTCTATCGACGGCTTCTCTTCGACAACGCGGGTAAGGGAACCCGCGTGCTCCAACCCGCATCCAGACGTAGAGCAGCTTCATGTCGACGCGGGTTAGTGAACCCGCGTGGTAGAACCCGCGTTGCAATCACCCATACTCGACCAAACTTCATTTTTCATCTCTTTTCGAACCACAATGCTTCTAAACACCTCCAGTCACTCAATGGGAATTTCCATTACCTGATTAAGACATATGAATGCAACATGGATCCTAAAGTTGCTAAATTCCTAATCTATATGATCAATGTGTGCAATATGGATGGTTAAAACAGTGCAAATATGCAAGATATCAAATCCCCCAAACTTGTTCATTACTTGTCCTTAAGTGACTTTGCAAGAACTCATAAGGGAGAGAGGTTTGAAGGTGGGAACTCATAGCCAAAAGTAACACTTCCTAGCACTCAACTTAACATCCTAAAGAAACATAGCAAATATCATGAGCAACTCCCTTATTATACTCTAGCTTCTCTGGGCCTATCCATACTCTGTTGCCTCTACTCAAGTTGCAATACCCATCACTAACAAGTTCCTTCAACCAGCTCTCACATTGATTCACACACACACACACAAGGTGAATTCTCAAAAATGGGCACATGATCTCAATCATTTGGCTAGGTAAGCAATGGTCTAATATGAATGAAGAGAGGGATTCAAATGTTTTCATTTAAAGGTGGTCATCACTCAAAACAAGGAGCTTGCTCATTATGTAAAATTTATCTAAGACTAGAAGCAACTCATGCATACATAGATTCATTCTCATCGTTCTACCCCTTTTATAAGTGACAACAAGTTCTACCCTTTTATCATCATCTCAAAACCAAAATAAACCCCTCACATCACTCACCCAATGAACAACTCTCTTTTTCTTTGGACTCAACCAAATAGGGACTTTAATTCATTTTTTTTACAACACTTAGCTCTAACTCTTTCTCATTTCCTTCCCCACCTTCTCTTTGATTCTTTTTCTTTCTTTTTTTTTATAAGGGGGAAGGTTCTTTTGTACATAATCTTGAGCTTCATACTTTCTTTTTGTCCCTAGAGTTTTCTTTTCTATTGACACTCTTTTGTTCATCTCTCTCATCTTTCTCACTCCTCAAACCCAAGATATTGAAATTTAGAACACACAAACCCCTCCCACCATCCCCAAATGCTAGCTCTTTATGCTAGCAAGAGATGAGAATAAACCTATGTCGCCTCCAATACTCTCAAGATTTTGCACATGACAAGCTATCAAAAGAGGCCTCACTCATGCAATTCAATGTTTGGTCTCAAAGAATGGTTAGGGTTGTAGGGTATAGAGTGCCATTTGGGTTAACAAAGATTGGTATAAAGGAATAAGATAACCCAAATGTGTATGAGATCCATGATCAAGTATGCAAATGCCCATATGCAAGAGAGATTAAGTTCGTTCAAGCTAAGTTCAGATTGGAGCTGATCTTAAGAACAATGCCAATATCAAGCAAGCAAACAAGTTTCAAGAAGAGTTTTCAAGGCTCGAAGCGTGCAAGGCTTTCAAAAGATGCTTAAGCTACTTGATATGTTTAACTAGAGTGTCATTTTGAGTTCTAGACAAGAGTTCTTTATAAGGCATTTTAAATCATTGTCCCCAATGCAAGTGAATGCAACTTATATGCTCTAGACTCAATCCTAAAAGTGCAAGTGATGCAACTACATATTACTTTTTTTGTGTTTTTCAAAATTTTCAATTTTTTTGATTTTTTCTATGCATATATATATATATATATATATATATATATATATATATATATATATATATATATATGTACAATGCAATGCATGAGACTCAAATCATCAAAGAAAAAATGATCAAATACTTGGTACCTCCCCCAAACTTAGTTCACACAGTCTTTGTGTTAGGAAGTTGAAGGAGATACCGAAAAGGGAGTTAAATGCAAAGAAAAACTGGTATATACAATGAAAAGGTGGTGGAGTACCTCTCTATGAAGCGTGGGAAGAGGCCGATGCCTCATCCTTGGTGTCAGCTTCCTCATCTGTCGAGGCAAGGGATGGAGATTTGTTTCCTGAATCGGAGGGTTGAGCTGGTGGGTTTCTCTTCCGGCAGAGCAGCTCTTTCTTGGTGGCGGGAAGGCTGAGGCTGGGGAGTAAGGAAGTCAAAGTCTGATGTTGAGCACCCTGCTACAGCTCCTATTGTTAGGGATTTTTGTGTAGGCTCTTTTAGAGTACCACAGAACGATGGACAAGTTGATTTGTTGGGTAGGTTTAAGAGTGTTTCGTGAGGATTTCGAGAGATTGAGTAGAATATATACTTGAAGAGATCTTTATTACATAGAACAAGCAAGGATTACAAGTATATTCGTATGAACCCTAACCTTAGCCGCCTCAGTATAATCTCCAAGTCAAAGGTCTCCATCCCCTGCTTGAGGGCTGTTGTAGCTCTTATATAGTCGACTAGAAGTCGGTTTTATTAGTTTAAACTCTTTTATATTTAGAAATATGGAAGGTTCTCCTTGTCGGAAGTTTTCTATTTCTTGGAAGGGAGTAGGGTCCAGGGACCGAGCCCAGGGTTCCCTCTGAGGGGGACTCGGGGAACCCGTTTACTAGGGATCCGGGGATCTGAGTCCTGCCTGGAGGCTGGGAGAAATAATACCGGGATATTTTTCCCCAACAGTTTGTCACTTATTTCTCGACTTTGTCATCGAGGTCGGGGAATAACCTGTGCACTCAAGTCAACCGGGGTTGCTTATTCTCAGCAGGCTCCCTTTAGGCAGGACCTTGTTCCGCTAGTCTTGTTAGCCTAGGTTCCACTCAAGTCGGAAGTCATTCTGAACCCAGGTAAGGACCGGTTCCTTCGTGTTCAGTTGATATCTGATAGTAGTTTCTTCTGCCTCTCTGGAAATGGTGAGGCCGGAGCTTGGTCGTGTAATCTGTTGGGGTCAAAATCGGTCACGACGAATTCAATGTCTGAAAGTCCGTAAAAATCGGCATGAACATTTTTACGAAAAATAATCCTCGTAAAGATATCTTTACGAAGAGTCTTGCGGTAAAATCTTGTTCAAATCTCAATCGAACCATTAAATACGATTTTCCGAAGGCAAGGACATGTATCCAAATCGGCCACGGATGAGCTCAAGTATGGCGATCGGACCGCAGACAAGCCAAGCTCGATCGATACGCGGTGACCAAGCATGCACACAGCTCGGTTGCTATGTAGCGACCGATCTCGAGCCAAAGCTCAAAGGGACCTAAGACGCGACTGGAGGCCCATCTTACGATTTCTTAACCAAAAGCCCGTAAACCATAGGACGGTTTACGCTTGGTTCGCAAGGGAAGATAAATGTCAAGTTTCCGCGGATAAATACGGAATTTTGAAGATAATTACGAAGATCGGAAAAAATGGAATATCTCCAGTTTTTGCTATGACTGCTTAAGGGCAGAAGAGTAAAAGCGTAAACCGACCTTGGAGCGAGTATATAAGGAGTCCTAGGCGAGAGGCATGAGGGGAGAACTTTTTAGATTCAGAATTCTCTGCACTTAGAAACTTTAGGCTTTATTCTCGACAAGTTTGGTTTCTATGACTGGCACTCAATTACTAGACGAACTCGCCCAGGCAGTTCGATCTCTTGTCCAGCTCTATCAATTGAACTACGTTCGGTTTGAACCTCGAAAGGGGTACTAGGCAGCCTTTAACAAGGTTCAGTCCGAAATCAATCAAAAACCTTTTCAGTATCTATTTCGTCTTTTGTTATCGAGCTGCGACTCAACTAGGTTTGAGCTATTAGGCCGCTAGAACTAAGTAACTCGCTGACAGCCTTTGGGGCCAAAGCTTTCATGATCTCTTGTAATGATCGCAACGCTCTTACGCGGACTCGAAATAAGATCTACTGTTTTCTCTAAACTCGTTTGTTATCTTTTCATGATTTCTGCATATATTTGGTCACTTGTCGTTGGCTTTCGCGGAGATCCGGGACCTCTGGGAAATTAGGGTTTTCCTAGTTTCCCAATTTAAACGGAAATCGACAGTGCGAATTTCGGTTCCCACATAATCCACACACGGGTCTGAGCAGATTTTCACTTTGGGGGTCCGTTAGATCGTGGAGGAGAGCGGAAGTGTGGCATCTTTCCCTTTTTTTCCAGTCCGGTCGCAAGGAATTATTCTGAAGATTTGGAAATATCCGACTTCCTTTTTCCAGGCTCCAAGAAAGGAAAGAGCTAGGCGTATATTTAGGATATCTGATGCACAGAGCTTTATTCATCATCAGCTTGAGAAGATGAACTCCGATGTCCCTGCTTCGTTCGTGGGCGGTCGCCTAAGGCCGTGCCGTCTGTTTGCTGATCCATTCTCATCGCCTATTGCTTCTTTTGGAATGGCTTCCGAAACACGTAGTGAGGCGATCCCAAAGGCGCCTTTGAAGCAACACGAAAGCTTTACTCTTGACGATGGCCCGCGCTCCGAGATTCCTGAGGGAGGCTTGAAGGCGATACGGAAGAAGTATGGGATCCATTCCTCGGTGCATATGAGGAGTCCTTCTGAGATCGAACGCGCGCCTGATGGAGGACCGGGAGAGATAGCTATCTATGAGGCGTATTTAGTAGCAGGCTTCCGGGGGATTGTTCCTTCGTTGGTGGCTGAAGTGTCTTTGTTTTTTGGCTTCTGCCCTTCTCAGCCTACTCCCTTGTCCTGGAAGATTTTGATGTCAATCCAGGTACTCGGGGAGCTTCATGGTCTTGAGACCGGGATTCATTAGGTGCTATATTCCTATTGCTTTGCCCCTTGGAGGATCGTGCCTGGGTTTTACCACCTTCAACCTCATGATGGTGCTCCTTTAGTTGAGGAACCTCGGAGAGGTATCCGGAGTAATTCTTCTTTCGAGAATAACCGGAGTAGTTGATACGTGTTTATGAAGATCCAGGAACCCTTCCATTACCCTACTTACTGGCATACTGTTGATGAGTCTCGCTTCCTGCACTTTTTCCCTTTGGTAGTCGATCTGTTGATAGTCGGTTTTGTTTTCAGATGTATCTCGTCCGATATCTTTTCTTGGGGAAGTGGTGGCGAAGAAGATGTTGATGATTCCTCGGTGGTTTCATGGGGTGCACTTTTTGATGAGCAAGGAGGTCCTGGACCATAGTCGTCTCTGGGGTAAACCTTTACTCCTTAATCCCTTTCCAGTGCATCCTCCCTTTAGTAAAATCTCATCTCTTATTCTTCAGGTAATATTGCGAGGCTTCCTACTTCGGTTCTCTATGATGGATATCAGCAGGCTGGGACACAAAGAAGGCGTCCTTTCTCTTGGGGAAAAATATTCCATGAAGAGATTACTCCAGCTTCCGTCTTCCAGGTCCCTGCCCCCAGGGTCTGGGCTCCTGCCTCTGGGTCCCGGGTCCCTGCCCCCCAGGTCTGGGTCCTGCCTCCGGTCATGGGTCCCTATCCCCGAGTCTGGGACCTTCCTCCGTCTTCCAGGCCAAGTGATTTTTCCTGCCTTAAGATAAATGGAAATCTTCCATTTATCAGGTAACCAGCTTAGAGAAGAAGGAATCTTCGTAAATCCAAGAGAAAGAGGAAGTATTCCAATATGATAAGCCGCCCTTAAGAAGAATGGAAATATTCTATTATTTAAGGATATATTGATCCAAATAGCGTGAACCATGGGTTAAGTAGGCCACTAGACCATTGTTAGACAATGTGGTAGATTGATCCAAAAGACGTCTGAAGCATGACATTGTTGGAAGCACGACATGAAGACCCGAAGTTGGGCAAAAGCCCTAATTTCGGTATTATGAAATTTTTCGAGGAAGCCGGAGGCTCGGGACATATTTTTCTCTCAACTTCAGAGATCAAGTGGAGTTTATTAAAATTGTTCAGAGCATCAGAAAGGGCGTAGAAAAATATTTGAGATTGATCGTGGGACGAAAATTCACCGGAAGAGTCAAAATCAGACGAACAGACCGAGAAGCTCGAGGTGGCTCGTTGCATGGGATCAGAACATGGTGTCAACTGTTCAGCATACTGAGTGTCTACAGAAGCTCGAGGTGTCACCGTACATGGAAGCTGCATGTGCAGCTTGACATGTAGAAGCACGAGGTGGATCGACCAAGCACGAGGTGTCTCCACGCATGCAACCGAAGCATGCGGCCAGCCATGTGTGTGATGCTGTAGCGCCTTGCATGAGTTCCAGTCATGCAGCCTGACATCTGTGAGGAGTGGTTGCGTCCTGCATATGTCCTGGACATGCAGCCAGCCATGTGGAGCACGAGGTGTCGCCGTGCATGTGTCCGGAGCCATGCGGAGCGACACACGGGCGGCCACTAACCTGAATCTGATTGGCTGCTGTCTTCTATAAATAGCTCACGACCCCAGCTCATTTCTTCACATCCATACCTGTCCAAACCAAGTTAAAAACGTGAGAGAAAAGTAGAAAAAGAAAGCAAGAGTTTCCGATCTTTTTCGAAAGTTTTAGAGAGTTTTTGAGGTCAGTTCTCTACTGATTTCGAGTCAGCGCCTAGGGACGGTTCTGTCCAACTGAATTCGTCCAGGCCACCCAGTTCCTTTGATGATCAAGTGGAGGTGATGTCCAGAGCTAGTTCAGGTCCAAGGGTTCAAATCAGTCGATGTTCTGCTCGATACTCCACCGGGAAGTCCGAAGAACTGTCCAGAAGTTAGAGGAGGTTCTGTCCGAGTCCAGATCAGTCTGTCGAGGCCTGTCAGCTTCTTTATGGTGAAGCCGAGGTTCTGTCCAAATTGAGATCAGTCCAGTCCAGTCCAGTCAAGGCGTCCCTTGGGTTTTGGCCATGTCCTCTCCGATCAACCAGCTGCTTCTCGCCTAGAATACTGTGAGTTGGCTTGTGTGAATTCCACTTGGAATTTAGGGTAGCTTTGTGAGTTGGTTTTGTTTGAGTTCCACTTGGAGCTGAGGTTAGATCGAGTCGCATTTAGTTTATAATGATCACGTTATTGCATGGTAAAGTCCTTAGGGTTATTTTATTTATGGAACCGGACTCAGTTTAGCACGGGCTAAGCTGAGATGAAAGGAATTAAGACTGAGTTAATAACCTGACTAGGACTAGGGCTAGGATGCATCATGTTTTCTATTCTTGCGTGTTGATATGGTTGAGTGCAGGTTCCCGTTATCTTTAAAGATAGTTTCTCAGCGGGAGGCTGGAGTATCTGGGTAACGGTTTGATTGAATGGTTTAGTATTGATATTGTAGCTTAGTAGTTAGTACTAAGGGTCTTAGGCCATATAGGCCGGACTACTGGTACTATTGGTTAGTCTTGTAGAGTCGAGTGTCTAGTTAGGATCTGGAACTTTATCTTTAGGCTAGGTTCTAGATTGAGTTTGTGTTGTGTGAGTGTTGCCGACAGTATATGCGTAACCCGCCCATACTAGGCTTGTGTAGGGGTGATTAGTGTTTCCTCGGCCTCGTACCCAGCGGGTTCAAGGAAACCCCTTATTCGCTAGATCGGGAAGACTCATACGAACGGGGTCATGTCCTATGGCTGAGTATTACACGACGGTGTAATATGGCAGTGACCCGAAGGACTATGGGCTGTCGCGCGGTGACCCGAAGGACTGTGGACCGCGGTCGGTTGAAAGTTCCTTCTTCTGGCCTTTGTGGTAGGAAGATAGGATATTGCCGATAGAGAGGATGAACACTAAGTCACCATTTCCCGGGGTAGTGTGTTGTGTTGTGTTAGAGCGTCGTAGAGGGTTATGGAACCCTCGAGTTAGTGTAGCACCGATATACGGTGTTATGAGTTAGATCGAGTCGTAGATACTCATAGTTATTATTGTGATTGTGGTTGATTGATTTGTTTGCAGGTTCTGACATTAAGTCCTAAGTCTAGTTTAGGTACCAGATTAGGCTTGGTGTGTATTTGGTTATTGTAGGCCTAACGTTGGCATGTATGTGTTTGAGTGATTGCTTTTGAAGGGTGGTGGATATTAAAGCTATGCGGTATCATTGGTTGGCCGATCATGTTCTTGTTTGATTGTTGGTCGATCGGCTAATGATACTTGTATAGTCTAAGTGTCTAACACTACATGAGTACTGAACTCAGGCGTATATGGTTAACTAGGAAATGCTTGTTGACTTGTTTTAATGCAGGTTCCCGTTACTTGAAGCTAGATCATGGCAGGAGGCCAAGTCTAACTTAGTAACGGTTTGATTAGCCTTAGCTTTTATTGCATGCTAGGGCTAGATTGATTGTTATTTTGGATTGTCTTGGTTAGAGTATTGGTTGCGGATAGAGGCCACCAGCTCACTGAGTAATACTAGATTACTCATCTTACTCCGTTGTCCTTTTTGCAGGTTGCTTTAGGTAAGGATGATCGGATAGCTTGGTGCTGGACGTTAGGACCGCCGGTGTAGATTTTCATGCCTTTTATAAACGGTATTGTGAATTGTGTTATGTTGAGTCGATTTGGCATTAGGCCGGGCCCAGTCTTGAATTATTCATTGTATGAATATTTCTGGAATCAATAAAATAATTGTTTTATATGCGCTTCATGAGTACTCTGATATTTGCCTAGTCCGGTGTAACACAACGTTAGGTCGTAGTACGGGTTTAAAAGCATTAGGCCTCGATCTAACAGAAAACGCTAACTCTAGATACGGGTTGCAAAGCCTTATGCCTTGACGCAGCGGGACGAGTTAGGGATGAACTGGTCTAGTTCGTGGAGTAAAGTTTTTGACTCTGATCGGATCGTCTCTAGCCCATCACGTAGCGCGTCCGGACCATGGTGTTGGGTTGGACGGTAAGTCATGTTCTTATTTGATTGTTGGCTGGCCGGTTGGCCTTTCATCTCCAACCCTTGGCATGGGTCGTCCGTCGGTCATGTTCTTGTTTGATTGTTGGCTGGTGGGTCAACCTATGCTTAGAACGGTTCGGGGGTGTTACAGTCCTCTCCCCTGGAGGTAAGTCCTTCTCCTTCTCCTTCTCCTTGTCTCTCTGTCTGGTATCCATCTCCACAGCCTGGCCTTTCCACGATCAGAATACGCCGGCAAGGCAACACCAACACACACGGTTCTCTTCTCTAACGCCGGTCTCTCTCTCTTTATCTTTCTGGTATGATTTTGGCAGAGCTTTGCCTAAGGAATTTCGTGCCATTTTCTTTGCCAGGAACTCTCTATTTATAGAGAAAACCAGTCCCAACTGCCCTGGATAAACCGGCCAAGCAGTTAGAGAGAAAGGGTACAAAACTGCCCCTTTTGCACCTTTTCGAGAGTAACCGCCCAACTGCTCTTCCCTTCCTTTGGGCTGTCCGAAAATCAGGCCCAGAACATCATCCTGAGTCCCTTGTCCAAGGCCAAGACCCACGGACCCTTGGTGGTTCAGGACAAGACCCCACCGGCCCATAACCGCCCATGACCCGGCCACACCAGCCCGGACCATAACACTCCACCGAGCTAAGTTGAGCTGGACACTAGCTGGCCTTAGCTGAGTGAGCTAGCCTATCAGCTCCAGTGAGCTACCCAAGACTGAGTGAGCTGGTTCCACACTGTCCCTAGCTGGTTGAGGTTGCTCTCGACCCTGTCCAGCTACTAGATCACTCAGCCAGCTCTCCTAAGCTTCCTTCCACTCCATCCTGGTTAAGTCTCAGCTCCCTGGTGCCTTTAACCTTATTACTGAGCCATGATACACTTGTTCTTAGGTCAAATGACCTGACTGGTGTGTCTCCTCGCACCATGGCTCGTCCGAACGATCCTATCTAGGATCGGGGATGCTACAAGTCTCCCCCACTTGATATGGATTCGTCCTCGAATCCGCACCAAGTATTTCTTCCTCGAACTGTCTCATCCACTCAGGAAACTCAGCTTTCATCTTTGCTTCTGTTTCCCAAGTTACTTCTTCTCGTCCATTGCAATCCCAAATCACTTTGAGCATCTGAGTGGTTTTGTTCTGGGTTGCTTTCTCCATTCTGTCCATGATCTGAACCGGCCTTGTTTCTAAAGTGAGGTTCGTCCCTAGATCAGAAGGAATCTCCGGAATGTAAACATCCTGATCCGCTAGACACTTCCTTAGTTGAGAGACATGGAACACATTGTGACATCTCGGATGGCAAATCCAACTTGTAAGCCACTGCCCCTACTCTCTCAACAATCCGGAATGGACCCAAGTACCTCGGATCTAAATTCCTCCTACCTGAGATTCTCACCCTCCCCTTGAAGGTAATCATCTTCAGCTACACCATATCACCAACTTCGAACTCAAGTTCTTTACGACGTTTGTCTGCATAATGTTTCTGACGGTCTTGGGCCGTCCTCATCTTATCCTGAATGAACTTGATCTTCTCAGTCGTTTCCTCCACTATCTCCGGCCCTATCATACTGCGCTCCCCCACATGGGTCCAACATAACGGCGTCCTGCATGGCCGCCCATATAAGGCTTCATAAGGGGACATGCCAATACTACGGTGAAAGCTGTCGTTGTATGCAAACTCCACCAATGGCAGATGCCTTTCCCATGAATCGCCCTAATCCAAGACACATGCCCTTAGCATGTCCTCCAGTGTCCTGATCGTGCGTTGTAATTGCCCATATGTCTGGGGATGATAAGCTGTACTCATGTTCACCCTTGTTCCTAAGGCCTTTTGAAAAGCCTTCCAGAAACGTGAAGTAAACCTCGGGTCCCTATCAGACACAATGCTAGATGGAATCCCATGTAGCCGCACGATCTTGTCCATGTACTTGACCACGATCTGGTCGACCCCATCTGATTTCTTCAAGGGCAGGAAGTGTGCTGATTTGGTGAGTATATCCACTACTACCCAAACCACATCATTCCTTTTCCTAGTTGTAAGGAAGCCGGTCACAAAATCTATAGTGATGTGATCCCACTTCCATTCCGGTATGGGTAAGCTTTGTAACAACACACTCGGAACCTGATGTTCCGCCTTGACTAACTGGCAAGTAGCATACTTGGCCACCCACTCAGCTATATCCACCTTCATTCATATCCAATGATAATACCTCTTAAGGTCTTGATACATCTTAGTTGCACCAGGATGTATTGAGAACTTGGATTTTTGAGCTTCCCTCATAATCTTTTCCTTTAGATTCTTATCATTGGGCACACTGACTCGCCCTCGTACCAGAATGGTCCCATCTGAGGTGATCTGATACTCAGTTAGTTCGTTCCGAGCAACCTTTTGTAGGTTCTCGTCCAAGCCCTGGGCTTGCCTGATCCTGGTAAGGAGATCAGCCTGGTTCACCGCCTCCAAACCCAAAGGCTCGTCCTTGCTGGCCAAAGTGTTCAGGTGCATTGACCGGACCATCCCTTCCAGTACATCTGCTTCCTTCTCGGCTGATACCTCGGCCCTTCTACGGCTCAATGCATATGCCACCAAATTTACCTTACCAGGATGGTAACCAATATCTAGATCATAGTCGGCCACGAACTCCATCCATCATCTCTGTCTCAAATTCAATTCTGGTTGCCTGAATATGTACTTGAGGCTCTTATGGTCGGTTAGGATCTGCACCTTAGCACCATATAGATATTATCTCCAGATCTTTAATGCAAACACCACGGCCGCCATCTCAAAATCTTGAGTTGGGTAGTTCCCTTCATGCTTTCTCAACTGTCTCAAAGCATAGGCAAACACCTTCCCATGTTGAGTCAGGACACATCCCAACCCGGTGATGGACGCATCTGTATACACTACATACGGCTGATCCGCCTCAAGCTGTACTTGGACGGGTGCCTTTGTTAGCATGTCCTTCAAGGCCATGAAACACTTCTCACAATCCCCTGTCCAGACAAACCTAACGTCCTTGCCCGTCAGTTGAGTCATGGGTTGAGCCAAACTCGCAAACCCCTTGACGAACTTCCGGTAGTAGCCGGCCAACCCCAAGAAACTTCTGACTTTCGTAGCACTCTTAGGTTGTGGCCAGGCTTGGATAGCCTGTATCTTTTCCGGATCTACAGCACTCCTAGCCGTTTAACTTACACTTGCTCAACTTAGCAAAGAGTTTCTGCTCTCTTAGCCGTTCCAAAACTGCCATCAGATGTCTCTCATGGTCTTCCTTACTTCTTGGAATATACCAGTATGTCATCAATGAAGATGATTACGAATTCGTCCAGAAAGTCCCGGAAGATACCATTCATCATCTTCATGAACGCAGCTGGAGCATTGGTTAGACCAAAGGGCATAACTACAAACTCGTAGTGGCCATACCTCGTCCGGAATGTCGTCTTCCTGATATCATTAGGCTCTATTGGGATCTGATGATACCCCGAGGCCAAATCAATCTTGGAAAACCACTTGGCTCCCTTGAGCTGATCCAACAACTCATCAATCCTAGGTAATGGGTACTTGTTCTTCACAGCCACCCTATTCAACCCTCTGTAATCAATACACAGCCTGAAACTACCATCCTTCTTCTTTACAAAAAGGACTGGTGCTCCCCAAGGCGAGACACTTGGGCGTATAAACCCTTTGTCTAACAACTCTTCCAGTTGTTTCTTTAGCTCGGCCATCTCGGCAGGAGCCATTCGATAGGGACTTTTAGACATTGGGGCCGTCCCTGGTTCCAGTTCTATTATGAACGGGTCTGCCCTATCAGGGGGAATGCTATGTAGCGTCTGAAACACATCCTCGAACTCACTGACCAGCAGTATCCCATCTGGGTCACCACCCCCCATGACCTCCTCAGTGGTGATTGTGGCCAAGTAAGCCTCACAACCCTTCTCAAGCATCCGTTCTGCTTGGACTGCTGATACCACTAAACAACCTGAGGCCGGCTTATTACCTTGGAACTTGATCGGGGGTCCACACCCACGCTCAAACTGCAACCTTCCCCGGTGACAGTCCAAGGTGGTACGATTCTTTCCAGGCCAGTCCATACCCAATATCACCTCATGATTTTTAAGGGGGACTACAACCAGATCCACATGCATTACCCTGTCTTGGATCATCACTAGGATGTCCTTAACCAGTCCCAAGGAATGCATCGCTTGGCCACCGGCTGCATATACTATGCACGGATCATCCCTCGTTCCAATCTGGAACAAACCCTTCCCGATCAATCCTGGACTCACAAAACTATGTGTAGCTCCAGTGTCGAACAGTACGTGTGTTTCTACACCACCAATACTTAGGGTCCCTACAAAGACTCAATCTAAGTATCTAATCCGTTCGAGGTTCCGTACCATGCAATTATACTGAATTGAAAACGAATAAGCCTAGAATCATTACCAGTGATCGATTGAATGGTTTAGTTTCGTTCTCGTCCTTGGACAGCTCGTAAACCCTTGGGGTAGAGGTCTGGCCCCGGTTCTGGCCTGGCTTGCTTGCCTCACCGCGGCCCTTCTCTTGTTCCACTTGGAGCTTGGGACATTCACATTTGAAATGTCCCGCTTTTCCACAATGGTGAAATCCCCTGATATCACCCCCACTTGAGCCCTGTCTGCGGCCCTGTTCCGGACATGGACAGTCCCGAGCTGAGTGATGCATCTTGCCACACCGAGTACAAGCTCCCATAGCCTTCCAGCATTCGCCTCCATGATGTCTCCCACACTTAGGAAACTCCGGTCTACCACTTGAGGTTTTACCCTCCTCGGCCATGTCCTTTTTCCTTTTCCGGTCACTCCCAGAACCACCAGAGGATGCGTGGCTCCTAGACCTCTGCTTATCCTCCTCGGCCAGGTTGGTCTCTACCATGGCCATCCTCTCCACGAGCTCAGACACTGTCTGGAAATGACTCCTCTTCCAGCTCCTTACCCACGTAACATCTGAGCCGGTTGAACTTCTCCTCGTACTCACGTACTGTCATGCGTCCCTGAGACAAGTCTAGGAACTGAGACTCCAGACGGTCCCAAGCTTCAGCTGGAAAGTACTTGTGGTTGAACTCAACCTCAAAGTCTGAGAAACGCTCAATAGTCCCATTGGTGCGTTTGTCCAGAGCTAACCACCAGTTGTGTGCGTCACCTTCCAGGAAGTGAACCGCAATGTCCTTCTTGAACTCCTCTGGGCAACGAGTTGAACTGAAGTTCCAAGCCAATCTGCTTCTCCACTCGTCTGCCTCAATGGGATCAGAACTACCAGCAAACTGCTTCGTTCCCAGCTTGGAGATGTGAGCTAGCAAGCTCAAGTAATCCACTCTCCTAACTGGACGAGCTGGTGGATCGATCTCCATCACATCAGCCTCGACCGTAGCTCGATCCTCAACTATCCTTGCAGCTGTCCGAGCTACCTGTGCGGCTGCTCGAGCTACACCTGCGGCTGTCCCAGCTGTCTAAGCTGCCCTCTGAATAGCCTGCGCTGTGGCCTGAGCTGGTGTGACCTGGCCCACCGAAGAATTCACCAAAGGAGTGACTGCTTGAGTGAAAGCCAACATCTGAGTGCCCATGGCCTTAACCACGTCCAGCACCTCGCGCATGGACGGCTCGCCCAACTCTGAGGCACCAGTTCCCCGACTGGTCTGGTCTCTTGCATGGGAGGATTCACCTTCCTCCTCACGTCCCAACTCCTGTTGTTCGCCCAGGTTATCTACCTGAACCTCAGTAGGCAAGATTGGCGCCATGGGCTCCCCGGTCTCATTGTTCACCAGTCCCACTTGGGTAGGCAACACTTGGGTAGGATTGGTTCCCTCTGCCCCAACCGGTCCAGATGCACCAGCCGCCTCCTTGCCCTTCCGGTCTTTAGTCCTCTTAGTCCCCTTAGGAGTTGAAAACACAAACCAGTTAGTTCCATGAACTTATGTAAACCTCAGACAACACACAAGGTTAAGCAAAACAACCCATTTCTATCCAACCTTACCGTAAGACCCAAAGCCAGAAGTGTGGTGAACATATAACCCAACCAAATCCTAGAATCAAGCATGCTCTGATACTAACTTGTAAGGCCCATTCCCGGATCTTAAGCCCAACCATGAACCGCGGCCTTAACATCCATACTTAGATAATTGATTCCGGTTTTTAAAGGTCTTTTAGATGTTAAGTTCAATTCCCTTAAGTGAGGTTCAAGATCAAACAATCAAGACAAGTGAACATAAGGGGCATTTCGATTGCATATATATAATATTGAGATTCATACATCATTCATAAGTTCATACTACTAGATTACACACTTAGTCTAACATAAGTTCACAAGTTGCACAATAGGCTACCAATACTACATACTTATCAACAATGACCCATTCACCACACATCTTCCCATGGCCTGAGTCTTCACGGTATCTTTCCTTTACCACGATCCAAGTCTGATCCTGAAATCATATAAATCACATCATAAACACATATGGCCGATAACCTAAGCAACAAGACTAGAATGACATGGTTCGGCCCTTAAGAACTAGGATCTGTCCAGAATAGACATACTCAAATAAATTCTTAAAAACTAAATAAAATTCATGACAATTCATGATAATTGCCAACTAAGAGATCCCCGTAGTCAGATCTCAACAAAACCGACCACAGATGTGAGATCCGACTATAGATCAGTCCGGCCAATGCCTAGGACTTTATCTCTGGACCGGCCATGGCCCTGGTCCAGTGTTCCCTGTCTGAATCAATCCAATAACATCACAAAATACTATAGAACATTGATACCACTCAAATTACCCTAAGGAGTGTTACTGTCATCAAAAGAGTGTTACACTCATCAAAATACTTTAGTACTTAGGGATCAAATCCGCAAGGAGCTAGGGAACAATTAAATATAGTGTTTATTAATTCTAAAGGTTGTAAATTTTTAAATGGAATAGCAATTGTAACAAGCGAGTAAATAATAAATGTAACTTGGTTGAAAATGGTATTAGACGCAGGGCCACTATTCAGGTGTTGGAGATTATAATACCTATAGATGCCTAACTGTTGCATGCATGATATATTAGAGCTCATTCGCATAACTCAGTGATCAGCTGTCGCATGTACCACTGGTTAACAGACTAGATCTTGTGTCTCACCGGTTAGTATGCAGACACAAGAGAATGTCGATCGATAGTCTATTAAGACGTCGACCGATACACCTTTGCCAACATCGATCGATTGTCAGTTGAGGACATCGATCGACGGGTTCTAGCCAGGCCTATGCGGGAGTATGAAATGCTCTACTAAGATTCTAAATTGGCGGTTAGCCTTCTCTAGCAATCCTAATATGATAGATAGATGTCAGGATGGGATAACAAGGGTGCTTGAATATGCAATCCTATGATCAAGTTCTAGTTAGCTAGGCTAAAACAAGCAATGAATACAAATCTATCATGAATATCACAACAAGGCAGATCTATAGTTTGGGGTTAATCCCACAAACCTATCTGAACCCTGGATCTAACAATTGAACTACTCAGACATAGCAAAGCAATTCATATCAATAGATAAATAGAAACTCATATAATAGATGAAAAGAAATAAAAAACAAGGAGTTCCAATCACAAGTGATCTTCTCTCCCAAATGAAACTTGTAACAAAACTAGGTCTAGAAAAAGCTCTGTTCTTCTGCCGTCAAAACCACTAGGCAGTATATATTCTACTAGGTTAAAAACTCGTCAGGGCATTTTGGTAATTTGGCTTGGCCTTGGTTTTTAAGTCTGCTGAATCCAAAATGTCGCGTCTGGTGTCTCGACATCGATCGACGGTACTTGTGTACATCGATCGATATTAATCTTCATCTGTCGAGGCATTTCCTGATATCGATCATCAGCACTGATGCGCATCGATTGATTATTCTTCGTCTCGCCGACCTCTAAGTGGTCAGCTCGGGTGAAATGTCCTTTCAGCTCCAAAATGCTCCAAAGTCATAGCTTTACTCTGAAATGCACCTGAACCTGAAAACATACATAGAAAAGTAGAAAACATAGATATAAATATTGTAAAACACTTATATACCATGGATAAAAATGGGTCAAATCCAATGTATATCAACTCCCCCAGACTTACCCTTTTGCTTGTCCTCAAGAAAAACATACAAGCAGTCTCTCTGAAAAAGGTTTGAAAATATTTAGGGATTTAAGATTCTAAAACATAGAAATCTTTTCTCAACAATTTTGCAACCACATTTAAAAAGTCCTAATCACAAAAGCACACTATGCAATATCCTAGCTTAGCAACCATTTCTAACATAACACAACTCATCAATCCACGTCTGACATCCCCTCTAGTGATTTCATTTCTTAGCATAAATATAAAGTGAATGCTTTACCTTGGGAGTATCGATCACATGATGCAAGGATTTCAGACAGGTATCTGGAGCTGCAGGTAAAGGTTAGTTCCTAGTTTCTCTCTCTCTAAATTTCTCTCTTGAGTCAAAGTCTGCTTCCATTGCAGGATCAGTGACCAAGATTGGACAGGCTTCGATGAATCAAAACTTAATGGTGGTTGCCACCAAGTTCTGTTCACTTCTTTTTGACCTATATCCAAGAGTTCTTTGCGAAAGCGAGCCTTGAAGATTGCCGCCTCCAAGTCCCGTTTTGAACTCTTTTATTTGAGTCATTATGAATCAAGCCTTAATGGTTTTAGCCCCCAAGTCCTGTTTAGACTCATCCTAATTAAACAATAGATCTTATTTATTTTTTTATTATTTTATTATTATTATTATTATTATTATTATTATTTTTTAGACTCACTAACTAATCTAGGGTCGAAATTTAGAGAGATAAAATGTGATAAATAATCTAAACCAGACGTTACCTTCCAGACCTGTATGAAGAATCCGATCCCATGTATTCCAAGCCCCAAGACAAGCGGTTATGTCAGGTTTAGTGTTGGAAATCAGCTTTGGTTACTTCATACGGTTCAAGGTAAGTGTGTAGTTGATAGGTTGATCCGCTTTAGCATCTTTAGTGCTATCTGCAATCAGTAAATCTAAAATGGTGCTAAAGATTGGTTAGATATTCATGTTTAAATCAATATAGGATTACAGTCCCTATTTTCAATAGCTAAGCATAATTTATTTGAAATTCCTTTTTACATAAGAATAAAATAAATTATATTAGTAAATCTCCCCCCATACTTAAATTACACTGTCCCAGTGTAACTCAGCCGGAGTTATGATGAATAGTTTATGATGTACGAAATGTAACAAGTTAGGAAGATACATCTGACCGGATTAGATATCGATCGATGTGTAAGTGGTACATGGATCGTCGTGTGGTTGCCTATGTCGAACGATGTCGACGTCTCGTCGTCAGTCGATATTCAGGTCCTCCTACTTGGGTCTCCTAAATCTGAAAGAAATAAAACGAAAGAAATTAAATGCTAGCTAATAAAACCAAAGTAAAATACCTACTAGTGGGTTGCCTCCCACTCAGCGCTTGGTTATAGTCATTTAGCTTGACTGTGGTAGTGATTGGCTATTGTGTGGAGAAACAACTGCTTGTTGGAAAGTAAGCATCCACGTCATCTCTGCGCATTCTGGACCAAGATGCAATGAAACTTCTTGTGGCCTCATCATTTCTTGTCCATTTGTCATCCATCTTCTCAAGTACTTTGGAGATGTTCTGTAGCCTTTCTTGAATGTTGTCAATGCTGACCTGGTGCCAGCCTATGTTGTCATAGGCATATGCTGAAAGTTCTGTCAGTTCCTTTTGCATTGACTCTACCGTCTTGTGTATCAGCTGCTCGCCGATTGGTGTAGACTCGGCGTCGATCGATGCGATTATGTGTTCGTTGGTCGATCTCGGCGAGTTGCCATCGATCGATTTCGCTAGCGTCCTGTCGATCGATGCTGATATCTGATGTTGAGCTGCGAGTTGCCTCTGAATGGCTTTGACTTCTTTCTGTAGCCATTCTGCGTGGTTGTCTAGTCCACTGATTTTGTTGTCGAGTGGAAAGTAGATGTCATCGCAGCGTTTGTCAGGTCGTTCCTCCATGGTGTCTAGAGCAGTGTAGATTTTGGATGTGATCTTGTTAACCTCTGCTGCTGTGTAAGGAAGTAACTCCACAGGTTTCTTGCCATCGATCCAAGGTCCTCGTAACCTGTCGATCGATGCTGATTTTGCCTGCAAAAAAAACTTTGATTAGTAATGTTCTCAATATCCTTTTGGGCATGAAGTAATTGACTAGACAATTTGTTTAAATCTATCATGACTGGTGATATAAAACGGTCATGCATATCCTCGTAAGTCCTGAGCCTCTCATTCATGGCTGAGACTTTGGCGTCGAGCGATGTGAAGGTACACATGTCGATCGATGTGGCTGGTTGTTGGTCCTTCTTGCGAATGGTGTCTAGATCTTGCTGTAGTAGCTCGATTTTAGTGCTTAGCCAGTCCACGTTGTTGTTGAGAGGGCAATAAACGTCGTTTATCCTTGTGTCGATGTATGAGACTTCCCATTCATCCATGTGTTGTGTTGAACATTGCGGTTCTGCAGGAATCTGAGCTGTAGGAAGACTGACGTCAATCGATGTTGCACGTGGTGCGTCGATCGATTCTGAGGTCGTAGCTTCCTTCTCAAGTTGTTGACGTAAACTCTCAATTTATGTCCTCATTTCTGCCATACATCTGAAAAGCTCATTGTAGCCTCTTTCCAAAGGCTGATGTGTGTCACCTACCAATGTTTTGAGCTCCTCTCCCAGTTTCTCCTGAGCTCCACAAATACCAAACAACATTTCATCGATTTCATCATTGGTGTAGAGTTCTAGTTCCAGTCTTGTGGTTGTGAAGGAAGTGGTATGTTCTTGAAGACAAATATGGCTCTCTTCAAAAAGAGATGCTCTTTCCAGTATTTTCCTGATGTTGTCCTTTGTGACAGGTATCATCTCACTAGCTACGCCTCGTGCGTTTCCACGCTCATCTCTGTAGACTCCATACTCGTCCCTTTGTTCCCAAATGAACTTTTTGGCTCCGTACATGTCGAAAGTGCGGTTCCCACATTCATACCGTCTATCGATCGACGTCGGTTCATCCCTATCGATCGACGTTGGTGTTACCCTGTCGATCGATGTCTCCGTTGTACCGTCGATCGATGCTTGCCCTTTTGGTTAGCGTGATAGATCTGGGTTGATCTCTGTTGTGGCGACTCCTGCGTGGTTGTTAGGATCTGTTTGAATGACGTCTGGAGTGCCACGTTGCTGTGAGAATAGGTTGTCAGGTCCATTGGCGACTTGAATGATGTCTGCTATGTCCTCTCTGGACACTTGTAAAATCCTTCCATCCATTGCACGTGCGTTGCCATATGGGTCCCTGAAAATACCAAATTAATCAGGTGTTAGAAAACCGTAATCAATGTTTGCATAATCATTTAATTTAGAAATAGAAAGATTAGGGTTTAGAGTAGTATCGATCGATGTAGATACAGTCACATCGATCGATGGCAGTGTAACTTCTGCAGAACTTTTGTTCTTGAGATGGTTGCTCTTCATGGATTTTTCTGTTGATGTAGAAGGAAGAGTGTTCATCTTTTTTGCTTGTGTGTTTGCTCTGATGTGTGTAGGTGGTTTCGGAGGTGCAAAACGATTTATATAGGTATCTATAAACCTAGTTGGGGAGGGAATATTCTCCTGCTCCTGAATTTTCGTTGCGGCGCGAATATCGATCGATGTTCCTTTCGGGGTGTTGATTGATGTGAGCGGTTGTTTTGCTGGACGAGGGTGGGTATCGACCGATGTGGAGTTCACAGCGTCGAACGATGTTGGAAACGTGTTGGTGAACTTATGTGTTTCAAGTCTTTCATCCTGCAAAGACATTTATATTGCACGTTCTTTCCAGTAATCCTCGTCGTATTCCTCGGTATGTTCCTCATTAGGGGAAGTAATTACAGTGTCAACTGCAAAACTTTCATGGAAACCACTGTCTGCCCAACTGCCTATGGAATAATCATCATGTCCTCTCTCGCTTGGAGGTTGGAAGGCAAAATGTTGGTAACAATGATTTGGTGAAGCGAAATGGTCAAGTGGGTGCATTATGTCGAGTGACGTGTTGTTGCGGTCATCGGTCACCATTGACACATTGGAATCGATCGATGGAAAGGTTGGGGTGTCGATCGATTCCGAGTACTCTGTTTTGTACTCCGATTCATACTCTGCTCCACAATGGCATGCGCCAATGAAGCCGAGTTCTTTCCCATAATCCACAGAATTAATGACCTTTCTCTTAGGTCGGATGGGGTCGTAGTGGATGTTTGGGTCTATGAACGTTAGATACAATTTTTTTTTGTTCATGTCACATACGGCTCCTACTGTAGCTAGGAAAGATCTTCCAAGCAGAAGTGAAGAGTTCCAGTTAAGTTCGATGTCTAGGACATGAAAGTCTACAGGGACAAGGGCATTACCAATCTGTACCTCCAATCTCTTATGATAGCTCCTGATCATTTTTCTGAAAGATCCACGAAGGTGAAGGATTCTGTTGAGGGTTCGATGGTCAAACCAAGCTTGTCTGCCATGATCCTAGGGAGGATACTAACTGATGCTCTTGTGTCACACATTGAATGGAGAAATTCAACACCCTTGACTACGCATGTATTGCAAACTTCCCAGGATCACTCTTCTTCGTCAATGTGATCCTGTGTTTCATCTTCTCTCTGACTTGATGAAACATTCTCCTAATGTCCTCCTCGGTTACCTTTGTTTCTTTGAAGAACATCCACAACCGGTGTGTGAAGTAAGCTTCATCAAAAGGTTTTTCGATTGGGATTGAGGACTCGTTTAGTGAAACCATCCATCTCCTTATCGTTAGCTTCCCTCTTAAGGTTTTTCGGAATTTTCTCCTTTCTCTTCCTTAACCTTCTCCCTTCAGATTCTTGTTCTTCTTGAACAGATTCTGGAGAACTACTTAAAGGGTTGGGTTTTGGTTCGGGTGGGTTTGCTAATGGTTTAGGTGGTGGTCTGAGTGCGTTGATGTAATCATTATCGATTGAGGGTAACCGCACTCGGTATGTCAGAGGTGCCTGTCGATCGATGGGAGGTGTGTTGTGACGATCGACGTCTGACTCACTCTGTCGATCGATGGTTGGCTCAACCGATCGATCGATTTTATCATAGAAAGGGGAGGGTGGGTGAGGATGCTTAGCTGCGAATTCTTCATGAGTTAGAATTTGAACCGCATTGCATTCAGTCGATTTGGCAGACGACGTCGATCGATGACTGGAGTAATCCGTCCATCGATCTTCATCATGGTCTGTCGATCGATGCGAGTTCATCGACATTTGTCGACACCATTGGGATCCGCCGAGACTCATGGAGCTTTCGATTTCGAAATCTCCTTCCTCGAGCTTTTCATTTCTCACCACTTGCCAAAATCATCATCTATGATGGCATTTACCTGATCGTTGAGTGGCTTTTGCGGGTTAGATTGATCTGTACCCCCCCCCCTCTTTCTAGCGCCAAACTATGGGAATCGAAATTTGCACTGTCGATTTCCGTTTAAATAAGGACACTAGGAAAACCCTAATTTCCCAGAGGACCCGGATATCTGCTAATTACCACACGTCAAGCAATCAGAACACGAGAATAACAACGATAAAGTATAAGAAATCGAAAAAGAGAGCAAAGAAGATCTTATTCCGAATTTGCATATGAGCGTTTACAACAAGGTATAAGCCTGGGCTCGAGAGCTGTCGGCGAGATTCCTAGTTCTAGGAACCCTAAGACGGCTAAACCTAATTGAGTCGCAGCTCGAAATAACAAAAACTGAAAAATGCCTAAATTGCTCTAAGTGCTAAGTTTTCTCTGAAAAAGTTCTCTCCCATGCTCCTCGCCTAGGACTCCTTATAAACTAGCTCCAAAGACGGTTTACGCTTTTACTCTTCTGCCCTTACGCCGTCATAGCATAAAAATGGAGATATTCCATTTTTCCCGATCTTCCCAATTATCTTCAAAACATCCGTATTTATCCGCGGAAACTTGACATTTATCCTTCCTTGTGGACCAAGCGTAAACCGTGCTGTGGTTTATGGGCTTTTGGTTAAAAAAATCGTAGGATGGGCCTCGAGTCGTGTTTTAGGTCCCTTTAGGCCGTCTTCCGACTCGACAGGTTTAGTACGAGTTCTTTCGATAAAGAACGAACTTTCCTCGGTTTTTAATTCGCAAAGTTTTGATCGATGATTTAGAATAGCGGAAAACATGGACTGAGCTTGCTACGGTCTTCGGGAGATAGCATTTGAAGGTTTTGACGAGAATGCATGGACTGGTGTCGTATCGATGTTCGGAAGAGCTCGATCGCTACGCAACGACCGAACTTTGGCTCAAGCCCGGTTGCTGCGTAGCGACCGAGCTTTGGCTCGAGCTCGGTCGCTACGTAGCGACCGAACTTCGGCTCGAGATCGGTCGCTACGTAGCGACCGAGCTTTGGCTTGAGCTCGGTCGTTACGTAGCGACCGAGCGGGACGCGCGCTCGGTCGCTATGTAGCGACCGAGCTTTGGCGTGAGCTCGGTCGCTACGTAGCGACCGAGCTTAGCCAAGCTCTGTCGCTACATAGCGACCGAGCGGGACGATTGCTCGGTCGCTACGTAGCGACCGAGCTTTGGCTTGAGCTTGGTCGCTACGTAGCGACCGAGCGGGTCGGATATTCGGTTGCTTCGTAGCGACCGGCATCGGCTCGGACTTGATTGCTACGTAGCGACCGAACAGCGTGTATGTGCGGTAGTTACGCAACGACCGAGTTTGGTTTGTTTGCTCTTGAATCTTCAAGGATACTTCTTCGTAAAAACTTCGTATTGGTTATTTTTTACGAAAATTATATCTTTTTTTTTCTATCTCTTTCGGAAATATGATCTCCGAGGATTTTCGGGTGGTAATTCCGTCTTGACCGTTTTTGACCCCAACAGTTAGCCCCCAGCCCATTAGGACCATGCATCATAGGGTCCTAGCGTGCGGTTAGGCATGTTTGGCAAGTTAGGCGTGTTAGATGAAATTAATATCCGAGTGTCCGAGTTTGAACAGTAAATCCTCATGTCTATAAGAAGGGAGGTAACTTGTTTCTAAATTTTCACTTCATTATCTTCTCAACGTTTAAGAGTGAAAAGATCCTTTCAACTTTCTCTCTCTATCATTGAGATTTTTCCCTTTCCTCTTTGTTGAGAATGTCTCAAGGGATTTCGGGAAATGCTCGGCCTACTATCTTCAATCGCGGAACTGTCCGTGACGGATGCGGTGAGGTTGTCCAAGAGATCGAGTTCGTGGAGACTCCGTTGACCCTGCCGAGGCCGACGCATAATGGGTGGCTATGTGCAATGTGGAAGAACCTCCTCCCGAGCCGTGGGTTCCCATGAGGCCTTTTTCGGAAAGGGTCGTTAGGAGACCGAGCAGGTGTACCCTTCCGTTCCTTGGAACCGTACGCAGCTTCTGTCACGTTCCGGAAAACATGGACTTTCGATTACCCCTCGAGGGGGAGATAGCTGACGAGCCTCCCAAAGGCTTTTTTACTTTGTACGAGGAGCATCTGATGCGTGCTCGCTTATGGTTTCCCATTCCGTCGGTTATATTAGAGTTTCTGAACCGTTTGGAAGTTTCGATAAGTCAGATTTCTCCCCGCGGTATAAAGCATCTTGTCGGGTTGCTAGTCTTGGGATATGAGCGAGGCATGGAGCTCACTGCTGATTATCTCGAAGCTTTCCTTACCCTGTCTCGAGTTGGGACCGATTGTCTGTATGGTTTTAGATCGCGTACTCATATGGAAGTCCTGAAGGGATTCTCTCATGGCGGTTGTGGATGGAAGAGTTATTTTTTCTATGTTAGATTGGACCAAGCCTCGGTCGACGTGGAGTGCCTTCCCTCGTTTAGGCGACTGTGGGGGGTAGGAGGTAACGTGCTGAATAATCACTCGTTGTTTTTCTTATTTCCCGTGTTTGATTCCATATCTGAACTACGTCCATTTTGCAGTACACAACCCCATTCCTCCTTTTCTGGAAGATTTGTGCATCGTCCGAGACCTTCTCCGTGGTGGTCCGCTGTTTTGAGGTCATTTCTCTCCCGAGAGGGTCCGTACGGCGGTCGAGGCTCATCTATCTCGTTCCAGCTCATCAATTGATAATGATATGGGGGCTTCTTTTGAAGATACCTCCTTGCCCGCTGTCTATGCCACTGGGCAGAGCAGTGGTCGAGGGTCGCTTGACGCTGAGGATGATGGAGAGCCGACCGTAGAGGATCCTGTTTCAGGGAGGTAGTCATTGGATGGACTGATCCTTTGTGTTGATAGTTGAGTTTGATTATCGTTTTATCTGTTTTCGGCCGAGTGTGGCCTTTTGAATTTGGATTTTGCTTATGGCCGTATTTGTATTTACCGGGACTGGTCGTTGGTGGCTTTGAATCCCTTACCGCTTTACGCGGTTTTATATATATGATGGGTGTTTCATTTTGAGTTTTCCTGAATAGGGTCGAAGTAAATATGAGTTGTCGTCTTATATTTAATTCCGATTAGACGTTCAATCTGTTAGTTCGTTCGTGATTCTCGTAAAAAATTACCTATCTTTACGATTTTCGGGAACATCGAGATGCGAACGGAGATACATGGTTTTAGGATCTCGTATCTTTTAGATATCATGTCTTGAGATGTTTGAGACCAGAGCGTTGGGTTTAGGGCAGGACCTAGGTTTACTTTCGGTTAAGGTTTGTGCGGTGACTAGCCGGCTATCGTTTTTCCTGTTGCGATTTCTTCCTTACTCGTACCGATTTAAAGTCCGCGATAGGTTCTCGGCTTATATGACTTGTATGATACGAATCGAGCATCTGCTCAGAGTCAACTGGAAGTGCTAAACCAAAATTTCGGATTTTTGTTGTAGCGCGCTTTTGTCCTTGTGTTGGACATTTTTGAAGATCAAAAGAGTGATCGAATTGTGTTTGTTTAAGACGGCTGGCGTGTTCGTCGGGGCCAATCGACGAACGGGATGTAAGGTTTTTGGTGGTCGCGTTCGGAAAATTTGTTCGTATTATCTTCAAATTTTAACTTTGCGACGTCTCGCAGTTGTTTCGAGGATTATACGTGTATATTCAAATGTTTGAAAGATGATAATTTTACGATTTTTGGGCCGGATGAGGCCGCAGACAAGAGTCTTAATGTTTGCAGGCGTGTCCTGAAAGTTTTTTGTGTTTAACTGAAGCGTAAACGTTTTTGATAAAAAGGAGCAATGTAGATTGTAGTAAAAGTTTTTGAAGTTTCTAAAAACTCGATTACAATACGGAAGATTTTTCTAAGTGGGAGTATACGAGTATACGCACCCACTCCCCCCCCCCCCCCCCTTTTTAGAGAGGGGGATAGCTGAACTCGTCTTTTGACGAGCTGCCTACGTACCCCTTTCGAGGATCAAGCCATCTCGTAGTTCTGTTTCATGCCGCGAGTGTTTTCACTCGCTGTAGATGTCGCGATGTCCGCCTTGACCATGTCGATCGTGGCTGGGTCAACGCTATTTTCCGGATGTTCCGGTTGAGTTGTAGCGTGGGCTTTGGACTCGTGTTGAGTTTTGACGTCCGATGCGTTTGCGCTGGCAGACGATTTTAATTCGTCTTTCCTTGGGGCGTTTTTGGCCGAAAATCGATCTATCTTCGAGCGCTTGCCGTTTGCAGCTGCAGAAGTCGTGATTTGCCTTAACTTGTGCTCTGCGAGGAAGCATAGCCACGACTGTTTTTGGCATCCCCAGATAGCCGCGACTCCACTTGGGGTTGGGAATTTGAGACCTAGGTGGTAGGTCAACGGAACTGCCTGCATGGCGTTGAGCCATGGGGTTCCCATGATCACGTTGTAGATAGCGGGATGATCGACTACCGCGAACTCGACGATTTACGTGATCTCCTTGGCCATGACTGGCAACTGGATCGATCCAAGAGTCATCGATACTTCGCCTGAAAAACCCGTGTGCGGTTTTGGCGTCGGACTTACTTCTCCGAGTTCGATGCTCATCCGCTTGAGAGTGTCGCGGAAGATTATGTTGACCGTGCTTCCCGTGTCGACGAGTACCCTTCCGATTTCTAAGTCTCGTTTGACGAGATCTATGACGAGCGGATCGCAGTGATGTTGATCGATGCCGCCGGCTTCCTCCTTTGTGAAGGTGATCGAACAATTTTTGCCATCTCGGGGAGGAGACCATGTAGGCCAATTTGCGCTCGACTCTGCCTTCCGTTGGTAAGCCTTGATGGCCGACACAGTATCGCCGCAGTATTGTGATCCTCCGATGATCATATTGACTCTGCAACGATTGTTTTCGTTCCCCTTGTCGTCCGGCCTCCTACCGCGTTTATCCCCGGGCTGGTTTCGTTGAGGGGATTTTTTAGCGGGCGGATTTCTGTCCTTGACGCTGGTTACTTCCGAGAGCTCTCCAGCGAGTAGCTTCGCGGCCAGATTTGCTCCAATGACTTTGCAGTTAGTCGTGGAGTGTCCTCTGGACTGGTGGAACTCGCATAAGGTGTTTTCGTCATATCCTTGATTATGGGTCCACGTATTACTCGTGATTTGGCCCTGGTCCGAATTGATCGCGTAATTGTGCGCTCCTTGGAGATCTTCCCCCTCGTGGTGGACATACTTGTCGTTATGAGAGTTCTTCTTTTTTGCTTTTGGATCTACGTCTTTTGAGGATGGTATTGCCGACTTATGTTTTTGCGACAAATCTTTCGTTTCTTCCTCGATTATGATGTAGTCCATTGCTTTGTGGAGGGCGTCCTGGATCACCCGCGGTTTGTCGAGGGTTATCCATTTTCTGAATTTTGACTTGTACCAGAGTGTCTTTCTGAGCGCGTCGATGGCCACTTTTTCGCTTATCCCACTGACCCTGGACATCACCAGCTTGAATCGGCTGATAAACTCGCAGAGGGGTTCGTCTTCCCTCTGGGATAGACTCCAAAGATCGACATCAGAAGTTTCACTATCTATGAACATAGAGTTTTGTTTGAGAAATTCCGACTCGAGCTGTCGGAAACTCCCGATAGAGTTTTGCTTAAGGCATGTGAACCATTCGAGAGCTGCTCCTTCCAGATTCTCGACGAACAGGCGGCAATAGCCGGCGTCTTTTTCGCCATCCTTCAGTCTTGCTCTTCCCATCGTAATGTGGAAAGCCTGAAGGTGCGCCTTTGGATCGGTTGTACCGTCATACTTTGGTTCTTTGATCTTTCCCGGATCAAACAAAACTCTATGTTCATAGATAGAGAAACTTCCGATGTCGATCTTTGGAGTCTATCCCAGAGGGAAGACGAACCCCTCCGCGAGTTTATCAGCCGATTCAAGCTGGTGATGTCCAGAGTCAGTGGGATAAGCGACAAAGTGGCCATCGACGCACTCAGAAAGACACTCTGGTACAAGTCAAAATTCAGAAAATGGATAACCCTCGACAAACCGCGGACGATCCAGGACGCCCTCCACAAAGCAACGGACTACATCATAATCGAGGAAGAAACGAAAGTTTTGTCGCAAAAACATAAGTCGGCAATACCATCCTCAAAAGACGTAGATCCAAAAGCAAAAAAGAAGAACTCTCATAACGACAAGTATGTCCACCACGAGGGGGAAGATCTCCAAGGAGCGCACAATTACGCGATCAATTCGGACCAGGGCCAAACCACGGGTAATACGTGGACCCGTAATCAAGGATATGACGAAAACACCTTATGCGAGTTCCACCAGTCCTGAGGACACTCCATGACTAACTGCAAAGTCTTGGGAGCAAAGCTGGCCGCGAAGCTACTCGCTGGAGAGCTCTCGGAAGTAACCAGCATCAAGGACAGAAATCCGCCCGCTGAAAAATCCCCTCAACGAAACCAACCCAGGGATAAACGCGGCAGGAGGCCGGATGACAAGGGGAATGATAACAATCGTCGCAGAGTCAACATGATCATCGGAGGATCGCAATACTGCAACGATACTGTTTCGGCCATCAAGGCTTACCAGCGGAAGGCAGAGTCGAGTGCAAACTGGCCTACGTGGTCTCCTCCTTGAGATGGCCAAAATCGCTCAATCACCTTCACAGAGGAGGAAGCTGGCGGCATTGATCAACCTCACTGCGACCCGCTCGTCATAGATCTCGTGATACGAGACCTGGAAGTCGGAAGGGTACTCATCGACACGGGAAGCACGGTCAATATAATCTTCCGTGACACTCTCAATCGAATAAGCATCGAACTCGGAGAAGTTATTCCGACGCCGAAACCACTCACGGGTTTTTCGGGCGAAGTATCGATGACTCTCGGATCAATCCAGCTGTCAGTCATGGCCAAGGAGATCACGAAAATCGTCGAGTTCGCGGTAGTCGATCATCCCGCTATCTACAACGTGATCATGGAAACCCCATGGCTCAACGCCATGCAAGCAGTTCCGTCAACCTACCACCTGGGTCTCAAATTCCCAACCCCAAGCGGAGTCGCGGCTATCTGGGGATGTCAAAAACAGTTGCGGCTATGCTTCCTCGCAGAGCACAAGTTAAGGCAAATCGCGACTTCTTCAACGGTAAATCGCAAACGCACGAAGATAGATCAATCTACGGCCACCAACGCCCCAAGAAAAGACGATTTAACATCGTCTGCCGACGCAAACGCCTCGGACGTTGAAACTCAGCACGAGTCCGAAGCCGACGCTACAACTCAACCAGAACAACCGGAAAAGAGCATTGACCCGGCCACGATCGTTACGGTCAAGGTGGTCAGCACGGCGACAACCGCCGAGTAAAAAACGCTCGCGGTATGAAACAGAACTACGAGATGGCTTGATCCTCGAAAGGGGTACGTAGGCAGCTTGTCGAAAGATGAGTTCAGCTATCCCCCTCTCTAAAAAGGGGGGGGGGGGGGAGTGGGTGCGTATACTCGTATACTTCCACATAGGAAAATAAGCATCATTGTAACCGAGTTTTTAAATTCCAAAAAACTTTTGCTACAATTTTCCTTTTTATCAAAACGCTTACGCTTCAGTTAACGCAAAAAATTTTTCAGGACACGCCTAGAAATGTTAAGACTCTTGTCAGCGGCCTCATCCGGCCCAAAATCGCAAAATAATCATCCTTCAACACTTAAAGATACACGTATAATCCTTGAAACAACTGCGAGACGTCGCAAAGTTAAAATTCGAGATGATACGACCAAATTTTCCGAACACGACCACCAAAACCTTACACCGCGTTCGTCGATTGGCCCCGACGAACACGCTAGTCGCTTAAACAAACGCAACTAGATCACTCTTTTGATCTTCAAACGTCCAACGCAAGGACGAAAGCGCGCTACAACAAAAATCCAAAATTTTGGTTTAGCACTTCCAGTTGGCTTAAAAATTGTCACTGAGAAGATGCTCGATTCGTACCAAACAAGTCGTATAAGCCGAGAACCTATCGCGGACTTTAAATCGGTACGAGTCAGGAAGAAATCACAACAGGAAAAACGATAGCCGGCTAGTCACCGCACAAACCTTAAACCGAAAGTAAACCTAGGTCTTGCCCTAAACCCATCGCATTGGTCTCAAACATCTCAAGACATGATATCTAAATGATATGAGATCTTAAACCATGTCTCTCCGTTCACATCTCAACATTCCCGAAAATCGTAAGAATAAGTAAATTTTCTATGAAAAGTCATGAACGAATCGACAGATTGAACGTCTCATCAGAATTAAATATGAGACGACAACTCATATTTAGTTCGAACCTACTTAGGAAAATTTGAAATAAAACATCCATCATATATATAAAACCGCGTAAAGCGGTAGGGATTCAAAGCCACCAACGGCCAGTCGCGGTAAACAATAAAACGGCTAAAACAGGCCCATACAATCTCTCGAAATAAAGGCCACATTCGGCCACAAACATAGAACGGATAAACAAGCACCTCCCTCTCAATAATCACTCCACCTCTCAAGGTCCAAAGTAAAAGTCCCAGGACAACGAAGCGCCGAACGCATCCGCAGCACGATCCACTTCCTCGCCACCATCGGGAAACCCGCTCGCAATCTCCTCCGTATCAGGGGAAACCGGGAAAGAATCCCAGAACCCTTGGATCCTCCCGTCGATCGAGGGAATGAGCGTTTCAGCGTGAGCATCTTCGGTCATTCCGCTCTTCATCAAACTCATTTCCTTCTCAAAGACGTAGTCGTCGGCTCGCGTCCTCCAAAGACTTTCGACTGAACCACAGCACTCATACTCGACTCTGAACTGAGAGACACGAGTCTCCATCACCTCGAAGATCTTGCTCTTGCCCTTCTTTTCTGCCTTACGGATAGCCCTCTCATGGTCGTGAGCGAGTTGCGCGTCTCGCTCTAACATCTCGCCTTGCACGCGAGCGAGATCTCGTTCCGCTTTCTCCGACTTGAAGTGATAGACCATGGCTTCCCTATGGCTCGCCTCAATGGCTGAGCCAAGCAAGATAAGGCCCTGCAAAACCGATTAACATGTTATAAGCAGAAAAAGAAACACCTAGGCAATCACCAAAATTTTCGGAAAAATCTAACCCCGTTGATAATGCGAGACCCTTCTGCGACGACCTTTGGCCTCCCTGATTCATTCGTAGGCGGAGGAGCATCAAAGCCCGAGGGTAGACCAGCGAAGAAATCATCAAAGTCCGGAATAGGAACCTTGTTAGAACCGCTTCCGTCGCCATAAGCAAGGTCTGAATCCCATCCCAGAAGCATAGAATCATCCATCGAAAACTCTATGTCACCAAGATCAATATCCTTCCCAAGAGTTCCACCCCGTCGCAGCAGTGGGGGTAGCGTCGGGACTCTGATCATCGGGCTTGGAGTCATTCCCCGTTTCTGCAGGATCGGGACACACAAAACTTAGCGCCTTCCGAACTCGTTTTGGCGTAAAGGAAGTCCAGAAAAACGGACAATTCCTAAGGAGATCCCTCACTTCAATGATATCCTCGGGGAACGGGGCCAGCGGGTTGATGAAGGGACGATCATTCGGCAACCTCCGGAGCAGTGGGATACAACTCTCTTCAACAGACGCAGCGTCTATACGAACAAAGAAGAAAAACTTCTTCCACGAGTTGAAGTTGGAGATGAACCTCTTAACCACCGACATAAAGCTCCGAGGGACCAGCCTATACTTGTCCTTATCCTTGACGAGCTTTAGCCTCAAAAGTGCTTCAAAATGATCAACGGAAAAGGAGAGACCATGCTCGTAGCTCAGGATCAGGATTCCAATGAGGTGCTGAATGGCAAGGGGATTCAGCTGGCTTATCGCCACCTCGAAACAGGCCAACACTCGGACGATGATTTCGAGAATCGGGAACCACAAACGACAACGCACTACGAATGCTTCGTAGCAACTAAAATAACCCTCCGGGGGGCTATCAGCCCGCTCCCCTCGACGAGGAACCCGGAATTCCACCATGCTCGGAATGCGGTAGAACGACCGCATGATCTCGAGGAACTCGTCGGTACTCCTGCTTGGAGCCCCTTCCTCGACTGCACGATGGGTCAGAACCGGGAACGACTTCTCTTTGGGAGGAGTGATCGAACCGTAATGCGCAACCCACCATGCCTCATTCTCGGCGGGATCTTGTGGGAACCGAAATTTGCACTGTCGATTTCCGTTTAAATAAGGAAACTAAGAAAACCCTAATTTCCCAGAGGACCCGGATATCTGCTAATTACCACACGTCAAGCAATCAGAACACGAGAATAACAACGATAAAGTATAAAAAATCGAAAAGAGAGCAAAGAAGATCTTATTCCGAATTTGCGTATGAGTGTTAACAAGGTATAAGCCTGGGCTTGAGAGCTGTCGGCGATATTCCTAGTTCTAGCAACCCTAAGATGGCTAAACCTAATTGAGTCGCAGCTCGAAATAACAAAAATGGAAAATTGCCTAAATGCTCTAAGTGCGAAGTTTTCTCTAAAAAAGTCTCCCTCCATGCCTCTCGCCTAGGACTCTTTATATACTCGGTCCAAGGTCGGTTTACGCTTTTACTCTTCTGCCCTTAAGCCATCATAGCATAAAATGGAGATATTCTATTTTTTCCGATCTTCGTAATTATCCTCAAAATTTCGTATTTATCCGCGGAAACTTGACATTTATCTTTCCTTTCGCGCCAAGCGTAAATCGTACCACGATTCACGGGCTTTTGGTTGAGAAATAGTAGGGTGGGCCTCGAGTCGTGTTTTAGGTCCCTTTGGGCCGTCTTCCGACTCGAAGCGTTTACTATGATTTCTTTTGATAAAGAACGAACTTTCCGCGGTTTCAATCCGCAAAGTTTGATCGATGATTTAGAATAGCGGAAAACATGAACCGAGTTCGCTACGGTCTTCGGGAGATAGCATCGAAGGTTTGACGGGAATGCATGGACTGATGTCGTATCGACGTTTCGGAAGAGCTCGGTCGCTACATAGCGACCGAGCGGGACGGATTCTCGGTCGCTACGTAGCGACCAAGCTTTGGCTCGAGCTCGGTCGCTACGTAGCGACCGAGTGGAACGGATGCTTGGTCGCTACGTAGCGACCGAGCTTTGGCTCGGACTTGGTCGCTACGTAGTGACCGGATAGCGTGCATGTGCAGTAGTTGCGCAATGACTGAGCTTGGTTTTTCCACTTTGAGCTTTCAAGGATACTTCTTTGTAAAAACTTCGTATTGGTTATTTTTTACGAAAATCATATTTTTCTTTTACTATCTTTTCGGAAATACGATTTCCGAGGGTTTTTGGGTGTTAATTCCGTCATGACCGTTTTTGACCCCAACAGTTAGCCCCCCAGCCCGTTAGGAACATGCATCGTAGGGTCCTAGCATGCGGTTAGGCATGTTTGGCAAGTTAGGCGTGGTGGATGGAATTAATATCCCAAAGTCCGAGCTTGAATAGTAAATTCTCATGCCTATAAGAAGGGAGGTAACTTGCTTCACAATTTTTTTCACTTTCTTTTTCTCTAAGATTTCTCTTAAGAAAAAACTTTCTTTCTTTATCTCCATCCTTTCCTTCTATTTTCCCATAAGAGAAGTATAAAATGTCGAGAAAGAAAAAGATTGCGAGAAAAGAGTCTTCGTCCGCGAGTGCTCATGAAGAGCTCATTGTTTCGAAGATGGAGTTCGTGCCTCACTCGGTAGATCCCGCCGAGAATGAGGCATGGTGGGTTGCGCATTACGGTTCGATGACTCCTCCCAAAGAGAAGTCGTTCCCGGTCCTGACCCATCGTGCGATCGAGGAAGGGGCACCAAGAAGGAGTACCGGCGAGTTCCTCGAGATTATGTGATCGTTCTACCGCATTCCGAGTACGGTGGAGTTCCGGGTTCCTCGACTAGGTGAACGTGCTGATAACCCCCCCCCCCCCCCCCCCCCCCCCGGAGGGTTACTTTACTTGCTACGATGTGTTCGTAGTGCGTTGTCGCCTGTGGTTCCCGATTCCCGAATTCATCGTCCGAGTATTGGATCGTTTCGAGGTGGCGATAAACAAGCTGAATCCTCTTGCCATTCAGCACCTTATTGGAATCCTGATCCTGAGCTATGAGCATGGTCTCTCCCTTTCCGTTGATCACTTTGAAGCACTTTTGAGGCTACAGCTTGTCAAGGATAAGGACAAGTATAGGCTGGTCCCTCGGAGCTTCATGTCGGTGGTTAAGAGGTTCAGCTCCAACTTCAACTAGTGGAAGAAATTTTTCTTCTTTGTTCGTATAGACGCTGCGTCTGTCGAAGAGAGTTGTATCCCACTCCTCCGGAGGTTGCCGAACGATTGTCCCTTCATCAACCCGCTGTCCCCGTTCCCCGAGGATATCATTGAAGTGAGGGACCTTCTTAGGAATGGTCAGTTTTTCTGGACTTCCTTTACGCCGAAACAAGTTCGGAAAGCGCTAAGGTTTGTGTGTCCCGATCCTGCAGAAGCGGGGAACGACTCCGAGCCCGATGATCAGAGTCCCGACGCTGCCCCCGCTGCTGCGACGGGGTGGAACTCTTCAAAGGGGAAGGATATCGATCTCGGCGACATAGAGTTTTCTTCGCTGGTCTACCCTCGGCCTTCGATGCTCCTCCGCCTACGAATGAATCAGGGAGGCCGAAAAGTTGTCGCGGAAGGGTCTCGCATTATCAACGGGGTTAGATTTTTTTCGAAAATTTTGGTGATTGCCTAGGTGTTTCTTTTTCTGCTAATAACGTGTTAATTGGCTTCGCAGGGCCATAACTTGCTTGGCTCAGCCATTGAGGTGAGCCATAGGGAAGCTATGGTCTATCGTTTTAAAGCGGAGAAGGCAGAACGAGATCTCGCTCGAGTACAAGGCGAGATGTTGGAGCGAGAAGCGCAACTTGCTCGCGATCATGTGCGGGCTATCCGTAAGGCGGAAAGGAAGGGCAAAAGGGAAATCGTCGAGGTGATGAAGACTCGTGCCTCTCAGTTCCAGGTCGAGTATGGGAACCTCAAGGATGCCTTTACCTCGGTGGGCGATTTCCGTGAGTGCCGCGGTTCAGTCGGAAGTCTTTGGAGGACGCAAGCCGATGACTATGTGTTCGAGAAGGAAATGAGCTTGATGAAGAGCAGCATGAACGAACGTGCCGACGCTGAGGCGCTGATTCCCTCGATCGACGAGAGGATCCAAGGGTTCTGGGATTCCATCCCGGTTTCCCCTGATACCGAGGAGGTTTCGACCGGGTTTCCCGATGGTGGTAAGGAAGTGGATCGTCCCGCGGATGCGTTCGGTGCTTCGTTGTCCGGGGACTTTGACTTTGGAGCATGAGAGGTGGAGTGATTATCAAAAGAAAGATGCTTGTCTTTCCGTTCTATGTTTGTGGCCGAGTGTGGCCTTTATTTCGAGAGATTGTATGGGCCTGTTTCGGCCGTTTTTATTGCTTATCGGGACTGGCCGTTGGTGGCTTTGAATCCCCTACCGCTTTACGCGGTTTTATATATATGATGGATGTTTCAAGAGTTTCAGTTTGCGTATGTTTTTAAATTGTTGAGAGAAAAGAATATGAGTTGTCGTCTCATACCTAACTCATAGTGTAGCGTTCTTTCGTCTGTTCGTAAAAGATGCAGAATTTTATGAACGTTTAGAATCGAACGGCGAGACATGGTTTTAAGATCTCGTATCAATTTTTAGATATCATGCCTTGAGATGTTAGAGACCAGAGCGTTGGGTTTAGGGCAAGACCTAGGTTTACTTTCGGTTTAAGGTTTGTGCGGTGACTAGCCGGCTATCGTTTTTCCTGTTGCGATTTCTTCCTGACTCGTATCGATTTAAAGTCCGCGATAGGTTCTCGGCTTATATGACTTGTATGGTACGAATCGAGCATCTTCCCAGAGACAATTTTTAAGCCAACTGGAAGTGCTAAACCAAAATTTCGGATTTTTGTTGTAGCGCGCTTTTGTCCTTGTGTTGGACGTTTTGAAGATCAAAAGAGTGATCAAGTTGCGTTTGTTTAAGACGGCTGGCGTGTTCGTCGGGGCCAATCGACGAATGGGGTGTAACGTTTTGGTGGTCGCGTTCGGATAATTTGTTCGTATTATCTTCAAATTTTAACTTTGCGATGTGTCGCAGTTGTTTCGAGGATTATACATGTATCTTTAAGTGTTGAAAGATGATAATTTTGCGATTTTGAGCCGGATGAGGCCGCAGACAAGAGTCTTAACGTTTCCAGGCGTGTCCTGAAAGTTTTTGCGTTTAACTGAACGTAAACGTTTTCGATAAAAAGGAGTAATGTAGATTGTAATAAAAGTTTTTGAAATTTCTAAAAACTCGATTACAATAATGAATCTTTTTCTAAGTGGGAGTATACGAGTATACGCACCCACTCCCCCCCCCACCCCCCCCTTTTTAGGGAGGGGGATAGCTGAACTCGTCTTTCGACGAGCTGCCTACGTACCCCTTTCGAGGATCAAGCCATCTCGTAGTTCTGTTTCATGCCGCGAGTGTTTTTACTCGGCGGTAGTCGTTGTGCTGACCGCCTTGACCGTGTTGATCGTGGCTGGGTCAACGCTATTTTCCGGATGTCCCGGTTGAGTTGTCGCGTCGGCTTTGGAATCGTCTTGAGTTTTGTTGTCCGATGCGTTTACGTCGGCAGACGATGTTAAATCGTCTTTCCTTGGGGCGTTTTTGGCCGAAGATTGATCTATCTTCGTGCGTTTACGATTTGCTGTTGTGGACGTCGTGATTTGCCTTAACTTGTGCTCTGCGAGGAAGCATAGCCGCGACTGTTTTTGGTATCCCCAGATAGCTGCGACTCCGCTTGGGGTTGGGAATTTGAGGCCCAGATGGTAGGTTGACAGAACAGCTTGCATGGCATTGAGCCATGGAGTTCCCATGATCACGTTGTAGACAGCGGGATGATCTACTACCGCGAACTCGACGATTTTCGTGATCTCCTTGGCCATGACTGGTAACTGGATTGATCCAAGAGTCATCGATACTTCGCCTAAAAAAACTGGTGAGCGGTTTCGGCGTCAGAATTACTTCTCCGAGTTTGATGCTCATCCGCTTGAGAGTGTCGCGGAAGATTACATTGACCGTGTGTAACACCCCCGAACCGTCCTAGGCATAGGTCGACCCACCGGCCAACAATCAAACAAGAACATGACCAACGGACGACCCACACCAAGGGTTGGAGATGAAAGGCCAACCGGCCAGCCAACAATCAAACAAGAACATGACTGACCGTCCAACCCAACACCATGGTCCGGAAGCGCTACGTGATGGGCTAGGGATGATCCGGCCAGAGTCACAACCTTTACTCCACGACCTAGACCAGTTCATCCCCTAACTCGTCCCGCTGCGTCAAGGCACAAGGCTTTGCAACCTGTACAAAGAGTTAGCGTTTTCCATTAGATCGAGGCCTAAGGCTTTTCAACCCGTACTAGGACCTAACGTTGTGTTAGACCGGACTAGTCAAATATCAGAATACTCATGAAGCGCATATAAAACATTTACTTTATTGATTCGAGAAATATCCATACATTGATATAATTTAAGACCGGTCCTGGCCTAATGCCAAATCGAGTCAACTAAACACAAATCCACAATACCGTTTACAAAAGGCATGAAAATCTACACCGGCGGTCCTAACGTCCAGCCCCCAGCTATATGATCATCCTTACCTAAGCTACCTGCAAAAAGGACAACGGAGTTGGATGAGTAACCTAATGTTACTCAGTGAATTATGATCCCCAACTAACAAATACAACCCCTCGCTATCCCACCCCCAAACTATCTAAAGCGAGAGGTTCACCTAACAACACATCAATCCAATTCAATAGATAAGCAATATCAGAAATACGCAGCAGATAATAATATCTAGATAACTAACGATATGAAATCATAACCACTAATGACTAGCTAACCACTTGACCTCAAACTCAACCCAATCTAGGGTTCAACAACCCTCTACACTATAACTAGGGCCCTTTGTGACTTAGTGTTCCTCCTCCATCCTCGGCACTATCCTATCTTCCTACCACAAAGGCCAGAAGAAGGAACTTTCAACCGAACGCGGCCCACATTACGTTCGGGTCACCGCGCGACAGCCCCAGTACGTTCGGGACACTGCCGGTTGTCACATGACGATTGCGGCTCACAGTACGTTCGGGTCACCGCAAGACAGCCCACAGTACGTTCGGGTCACTGCCGGTCACCACCCCATCGTGCAACTACTCAGCCATAGGCCATGACCCCGTCTCTCTGAGTGCTCTCGATCCAGCGAATAAGGGGTTTCCTTAAACCCACTGGGTACGAGGTCGAGGAAACACTAATCCTGTCATGTCCCCGATCCTGGATAGGATCGTCCGGACGGACTGCGGTGCAAGGAAACGCACCAGTCAGGTCACATGACCTAAGGACAAGCGTGTCATGGTCCTGAATGAGGGTTAAGGGCATCAGTCTGCTGAGACTTAAGCAGGATACGATGGAAATAAGGGTAAAGGAGCTGCGTGAATGTTTAGGCAGCTGGACGAGTGTTGGTTTGAGTTCAATCAGCTTGGTTCAGCTGGTATTCAGTTCACCATGATCCGTTCAGCTCACAGGAGCTGGTAGACTAGCTCACTCAGCTGGGAACAGCTGGAGGTCAGCTCAATCCGGTGAACGGTGCGTTCTGGTTCGGATCAGTGTGGGCGAGTCCGGGACGGTTACTGGGCGAGCCGATGATCCGGGTGCAGGACGGTTTGACCAAATGGGTCTTAGGCTTGGGAGAGGGAGCGGGCAAGCTCCCAGAGTGTGAGCTGAGGCTCAGTGATCGATTTGCCAAAGGAAGAAAAGGGGAGAAACCGCCAATGGGCGGTTATGGGACGGTTATGGGACGGTTTTAGGAAGAAGGGATGGGATTTTGGTAACTGTTCACCCAGGCGGTTGGGGACAGTTTAAATCGTCCTCTCTCTTTCATTTCTGATCATGCTGGTCGATTTCTACACCCTGAAACACAAAGAATCCAGAGAAAAATACAGAGAGTTGGTCGGATTCCCAATCCAAGACCCATGGTGGTGTGAAGGCCATAAAGAGACAGTTTTGGGGCAGATCAAGGGGGAAGTTGAGAACGACCCTCTGAACGGTTTTGATCTTTGTTGATAACACCCAAAGCCTTATCTGGAGCCTGTGAACACACGCAAATGGTGAGGAAAGGAGGGAGTTGGCCGGAATCCATTCCCAAGGGCCAATGCAGCCTTAAAGGGAGATTGGTGTGGAAAGCAGTTTCATGGGAAACAAAGAGGGAAGTGATGCACGACCTTCGGATGGTGATTGATCATGGATGATCATGTCTAAGGCTTCCTCTGTGTCTTGGGAACACACGCAATTGGTTAGGAGAGAAGGGGGAAGGCTTGACTCCACTCTCAAAGGCATGAACAGCCTTGAAGATGGATGCAGTATAGAAACTGGTTTCATGGAAGTTCCATGGAAGGAGTGATGGGCACGAACCATGGTTAGATCTTATCAATACTGCGAGTATGTGATAAGGGTTTGATGAAGGCGTGCTAGGAGGAGATGGACGCCCCTGATGAGGTAACAGGTGGGGACTGCAGACCATTGGACATAGTCTGGTACACTATGGGTTGATCTGGTCCAGCAGTTACACCTTACTCTGTTTTATGATTATTAATCATATTATTCCTTGTTCTTATGATTGAGATTGATGATTAGACATAGTAGCACTGAACCATGGCTTGGCCGGTTCAGAAGAACCCTCCATGGCCTTGGTTTGGCAGCTAAGTCCGGATCTCCTACTTCCTGATGGATTTATGGCTATCTGACTTTGGAATCCTCTTAGGGGTGAATTATCATGAATTATCATGGTATTTGGGGATTTTTATCTGATTGATTTCGAGATGGTCAAGGTGGCCAGTGGGGCTGTTCTAGGTCGAGATCCATAGGATCGAGATCGGTTCTTGGAGTTCTGACTTGACCATTCTCTTAGTTAAGATTTATCATGAATTATCATGAATCCTAATGAGTTTTTAGGGATTGATTTAGAGATGGTCCCTTGGGCCGGTTTGGCTGATCTTGGCCGAGATCTATGGGATGGAGGCCGGTTCTGGGAAATCTGATTGGACCATTCTCTTAGTTATGATTTATCATGAATTGTCATGAATTTTAATTGATTTTTGGAGCAGGTTTGCTTGGGGACGAAATTGCACTTGAGGGCATATTGGGGTCAGATCCTTGTGTTAGGATATCTGATCATATGTTGTGTGCAACATATTGTCACTTATGATATTGATCATAAGGAATTGCTGGTTATCAACCTTGGTGTTGGTAAGGCAGGCCATGTGTGATCTGATCATGGGCAAGGATGGACGACCTGATCCTTGGATGATGGATCAAGGTGTCTGATCTGATTGATCAAAGGATGCACCGGTGGTAAGAGCAACACTAATCAGGTTCAGTGGGACATGGTTCCATGACTGATTAGGAAGTATGAAGATTCATCAGTTCTGAGTCATGTGGGGTGGTTGGTTGATTGACTCAGGATCTGATGGGCATTGTTAGTCTTTGTGAGGACTTGATCTGGTTAGTCCATGAGAGGACTTGGTATGATTAGTCCATGAGCTGGACTTGGTATCATAAGTTGATAAGGCAAAAGGATGTGGGACAGTGCATGAACCGGTAAGGGCCAGATGCATGTCCTTAGCTGATTGAAGACTTCCCAAAGGTTACTTATGTCTGTGGGGATGGTTGGCTGAATGACTAAGTACCCAAGGGAAGAGTTTATGCAGCTCGATCAGCTGGAACGGAGCAGCAAACCTCAAGTGAAGTGGTTCAGCTCAACTAGTTGGGTGAGCTAGCTAAGACAGCTAAGTCAGCTGGGACAATGACCTAACAAGCTCCGGGAATGTGGCAAAGGTATGATCTGTCAATGTTGCATAGATCTAGATAGAATGGCTTAGGGAACGGAACCTCTGATTGTATGACTTGGTCTAGGTTCAGGATCGACCTTGGAGCTAGCTGGCAGTTGTGTTACTGACCAGTAGCTGAGGTGATCTGACCAGACAAGTGTTAGATTGGATTTAGTCCAATGGATGATAGATGTTATTCCGCTGTGCATAAGGTGAAATGATCTAAGCTAGGAAATGACTAAGGTAGTCTTGAGCTAAGATCTGAGTTAGCCCTCGCCTATGGGCGATGTTTTTAAATAAAGGGCAAAATTTTTAGAGGTTCGGCCAGTGTATAGACCGAGCGACGTGAGGCATCGACCGCGGCCTAGTCGGCCGGGATCGGGTCTTACAAGTTGGTATCAGAGCATGCTTGATCCTGTTAAGGACAGTGCTCAAAGATGTTAAGTTCCAAACCGAAATTATTTCTGAAAACTGAGAGGACTTGGAACCTTAGCTGTGGTGAGCCAAGTGGGAGTTGAGGTAAGATTGGGTTTCATTCTTGTGAACGGGGAAGTTCCAAGATGAGCCGGCTTAGCCAAGATGCACTCTCCAAGGGCAAGACCCTGAAACAAAAAGGTTAGTTTTCTAGTTATTTGGAAGTAATAGATGGATTGGATGATGGACGCAATGCAAGATCTTTGTATGGACGACCTGGACAAGGGAAGTAACATGGACCAGAGAGTGGCTTAGGTTGAATGAAACGTGCAGCACTCTCTTGGAGGTAAATGTTATCCCTTGGTGGCCGTTCAAAACAAGTGAGCATATGCAATGTTCATGTTAGTCTAAGGGAGACGCTACATGGCTAGTACATGAGTGGGCTTGTGATCAGATGGATCAGCTTGGACTCAGTGTAAGTCAAGGTAGGATTCCTTAAGATTGAGTGAATGTAATGGATCAATTCCAAGAGGAATTAGAAACACGATGTTAAGTATCTTAGTATGATGAGGATTGAAGTATACTATCAACACTTTTGTGAATGGTATGGGACCTTGACAGATGTGTGATGCTTTGGAGAATGGTATGGGATATTTTCCAAATGTGTGATCAAACCAAGATCCTACTCATCTAAGTACTTAATGATCGGTGGTGTGGAAACACATTATTTGATACTGGAGCTACACATAGTGTTGTGAGTCCAGGAATGGTTGGAAAAGGTTTGTTCCAGTATGGAACATGGGATGGTCCTGAACGAGTGAGTGCGGCCGGAGGGCAAGTTATGAACTCACTCGGTCTGGTTAAGGACATCCCTATGGTGATCTTGGATAGGCCGATGCCTATAGATCTGATTGTTGTCCGCCTCAAGCATCATGAAGTGATCTTGGGCATGGACTGGTTGGGAAAGTATCGGGCAACTCTAGATTGTCACCGGGGAAGGGTGCAACTTGAGAACGAGTTTGGACCCCGATAAAGTACCAAGGAATCATGCCAACCTCTTGTAGTTTGGTGGTTTCAGCAGTCCAAGTAGAATGGATGCTTGGAAATGGTTGTGAGGCCTTTTTGGCTACCATTTACACTGATGAGGTTGTAGGGGCCTGTGACCCAGAGGGTATACCGTTGGTTCGGGAATTTCAGGATGTGTTTGGGGCACTACAGGGCATTCCCCCTGATAGGGCTGACCCATTCATCATTGAATTGGAACCTGGAACGGCCCCATTATCTAAAAGTCCATATAGAATGGCACCAGCTCAGATGGCAGAGCTGAAGAAGCAACTTGAGGAGTTGTTTGAGAAGGGGTTCATACACCCTAGTGTATCACCTTGGGGAGCACCAGTCCTATTTATTAAGGAAAAAGGATGGTAGCTTTAGGTTGTGCATTGATTATAGGGGTTTGAACAGGGTGACTGGGAAGAACAAGTACCCTTTACCCAGGATTGATGAATTGCTGGAATCATAAACCTTATTGTCCAGGAAGGACTGAAGGGAACAGAACAATCTGTTAGGACTCATGGTAGAGTGAGCAGCCTAAAGATTGGAACATGTTCACTAGGACTTGGCTGGTGCATTGAGTGGCTTGGAGATTGGTTGAATCTACTAAGACTTGAGTACTCAGTATGTTCCTAGGTACTGAATTTGATCTAGTCATGGAACTAAAGTGTTCTACATGGACTTGGTGTCTACTAGGAACGAAACCTGGAGAGTTGGGTCAGTGACACAAGTCATATCTTTGTATGGGTGCTTGATGGACCACCTGATAAGATTTTGGGTTAAATATCTATCAAGTGGGGGAGACTTGTTGTGTATTTGATGACCAAGACGTGGTCAGTGAGAAGGAACAAGGTGGGAGATGCAACGAATTGGTTAGAAAGAACCAATCGAGCATGCTCCATGTTCCGGGTACAAAGGAGTTCGGATGGAACCTTTGTCATGAAACAAGAGGTTAACACCACTGGATTCGAGGACGAATCCTCCGTAAGTGGGGGAGACTTGTCATGTCCCCGATCCTGGATAGGATCGTCCGGACGGACTGCGGTGCAAGGAAACGCACCAGTCAGGTCACATGACCTAAGGACAAGCGTGTCATGGTCCTGAATGAGGGTTAAGGGCATCAGTCTGCTGAGACTTAAGCAGGATACAATGGAAATAAGGGTAAAGGAGCTGCGTGAGTGTTTAGGCAGCTGGACGAGTGTTGGTTTGAGTTCAATCAGCTCGATTCAGCTGGTATTCAGTTCACCATGATCCGTTCAGCTCACAGGAGCTGGTAGACTAGCTCACTCAGCTGGGAACAGCTGGAGGTCAGCTCAATCCGGTGAACGGTGCGTTCTGGTTCGGATCAGTGTGGGCGAGTCCGGGACGGTTACTGGGCGAGCCGATGATCCGGGTGCAGGACGGTTTGACCAAATGGGTCTTAGGCTTGGGAGAGGGAGCGGGCAAGCTCCCAGAGTGTGAGCTGAGGCTCAGTGATCGATTTGCCAAAGGAAGAAAAGGGGAGAAACCGCCAATGGGCGGTTATGGGACGGTTATGGGACGGTTTTAGGAAGAAGGGATGGGATTTTGGTAACTGTTCACCCAGGCGGTTGGGGACAGTTTAAATCGTCCTCTCTCTTTCATTTCTGATCATGCTGGTCGATTTCTACACCCTGAAACACAAAGAATCCAGAGAAAAATACAGAGAGTTTGTCGGATTCCCAATCCAAGACCCATGGTGGTGTGAAGGCCATAAAGAGACAGTTTTGGGGCAGATCAAGGGGGAAGTTGAGAACGACCCTCTGAACGGTTTTGATCTTTGTTGATAACACCCAAAGCCTTATCTGGAGCCTGTGAACACACGCAAATGGTGAGGAAAGGAGGGTGTTGGCCGGAATCCATTCCCAAGGGCCAATGCAGCCTTAAAGGGAGATTGGTGTGGAAAGCAGTTTCATGGGAAACAAAGAGGGAAGTGATGCACGACCTTCGGATGGTGATTGATCATGGATGATCATGTCTAAGGCTTCCTCTGTGTCTTGGGAACACACGCAATTGGTTAGGAGAGAAGGGGGAAGGCTTGACTCCACTCTCAAAGGCATGAACAGCCTTGAAGATGGATGCAGTATAGAAACTGGTTTCATGGAAGTTCCATGGAAGGAGTGATGGGCACGAACCATGGTTAGATCTTATCAATAGTGCGAGTATGTGATAAGGGTTTGATGAAGGCGTGCTAGGAGGAGAATGGACGCCCCTGATGAGGTAACAGGTGGGGACTGCAGACCATTGGACATAGTCTGGTACACTATGGGTTGATCTGGTCCAGCAGTTACACCTTACTCTGTTTTATGATTATTAATCATATTATTCCTTGTTCTTATGATTGAGATTGATGATTAGACATAGTAGCACTGAACCATGGCTTGGCCGGTTCAGAAGAACCCTCCATGGCCTTGGTTTGGCAGCTAAGTCCGGATCTCCTACTTCCTGATGGATTTATGGCTATCTGACTTTGGAATCCTCTTAGGGGTGAATTATCATGAATTATCATGGTATTTGGGGATTTTTATCTGATTGATTTCGAGATGGTCAAGGTGGCCAGTGGGGCTGTTCTAGGTCGAGATCCATAGGATCGAGATCGGTTCTTGGAGTTCTGACTTGACTATTCTCTTAGTTAAGATTTATCATGAATTATCATGAATCCTAATGAGTTTTTAGGGATTGATTTAGAGATGGTCCCTAGGGCCGGTTTGGCTGATCTTGGCCGAGATCTATGGGATGGAGGCCGGTTCTGGGAAATCTGATTGGACCATTCTCTTAGTTATGATTTATCATGAATTGTCATGAATTTTAATTGATTTTTGGAGCAGGTTTGCTTGGGGACGAAATTGCACTTGAGGGCATATTGGGGTCAGATCCTTGTGTTAGGATATCTAATCATATGTTGTGTGCAACATATTGTCACTTATGATATTGATCATAAGGAATTGCTGGTTATCAACCTTGGTGTTGGTAAGGCAGGCCATGTGTGATCTGATCATGGGCAAGGATGGACGACCTGATCCTTGGATGATGGATCAAGGTGTCTGATCTGATTGATCAAAGGATGCACCGGTGGTAAGAGCAACACTAATCAGGTTCAGTGGGACATGGTTCCATGACTGATTAGGAAGTATGAAGATTCATCAGTTCTGAGTCATGTGGGGTGGTTGGTTGATTGACTCAGGATCTGATGGGCATTGTTAGTCTTTGTGAGGACTTGATCTGGTTAGTTCATGAGAGGACTTGGTATGATTAGTCCATGAGCTGGACTTGGTATCATAAGTTGATAAGGCAAAAGGATGTGGGACAGTGCATGAACCGGTAAGGGCCAGATGCATGTCCTTAGCTGATTGAAGACTTCCCAAAGGTTACTTATGTCTGTGGGGATGGTTGGCTGAATGACTAAGTACCCAAGGGAAGAGTTTATGCAGCTCGATCAGCTGGAACGGAGCAGCAAACCTCAAGTGAAGTGGTTCAGCTCAACTAGTTGGGTGAGCTAGCTAAGACAGCTAAGTCAGCTGGGACAATGACCTAACAAGCTCCGGGAATGTGGCAAAGGTATGATCTGTCAATGTTGCATAGATCTAGATAGAATGGCTTAGGGAACCGGAACCTCTGATTGTATGACTTGGTCTAGGTTCAGGATCGACCTTGGAGCTAGCTGGCAGTTGTGTTACTGACCAGTAGCTGAGGTGATCTGACCAGACAAGTGTTAGATTGGATTTAGTCCAATGGATGATAGATGTTATTCCGCTGTGCATAAGGTGAAATGATCTAAGCTAGGAAATGACTAAGGTAGTCTTGAGCTAAGATCTGAGTTAGCCCTCGCCTATGGGCGATGTTTTTAAATAAAGGGCAAAATTTTTAGAGGTTCGGCCAGTGTATAGACCGAGCGACGTGAGGCATCGACCGCGGCCTAGTCGGCCGGGATCGGGTCTTACAAATCCACCTCAAACATGCCTAGCATTGTGGGTTACACACAAGCTATATGGCATCACACTCTAACTCTAGAAAATTAACAACAATACCATTACTAAACTAATCAACCAGTTAGTCACTCCCTTACCAAGAGCTGACTAACCTCAATCAACAAGCAAGAATTCAACATTCGCTAACTAACCAATCAGCCTAACCATTAGCATGCTACTATGATTCCCAAGCAATAACTAAGCATGCTATCTACTCAATCAACTAATACTCAACTATTAACTAATCAAACCGTTACTCAGTTAGAGCCGGCCTCCTGCCATGATCCAACTTCCAAGTAACGGGAACCTGCATGAAAACAAGTCAGCAATCAATTGATCACAACTCACAGTGTTCTTTGCCGATAAGCAGCTGGTTGATCGGAGAGGACTTGGCAAAAACCCAATGGACGCCTTGACTGGACTGGACTGGACTGATCTTGACTTGGACATAACCTCGGCTTCACCATGTAGAAACTGATAGGCTTCGACAGATTGATCTGGACAGAACCTCCTTTAGCTCCTTGACAGTTCTTCGGACATCCCGGCAGAGTATCGAGCAGAACTTCAACTGATCAGAATCCATGGAACTGAACTAACTCCGGACAGTACCTCCACTTGATCATCAAAGGAACTGACTGGCTTGGACGAAATCATTTGGACAGAGCTTCCGCCTCACAATCGTATAGAATCATCGATTGGACGGAACTGGCCTTCTCGGTGGAGTATCGGTCTTCAGAATCGACCATACTCTACATCGACCACTTTCTTTCTTTCTCTCTCTCTCTAGCCACGTTGACTTGATTCCCATCTGAGCTGATCTTCATTTGATTGCCTTCAGTTGGACAGAACCTTCCCAAGGCGATAACCCAAAATCAGTAGAGAACTGATCTCGAAAACTCTCTAAAACTCTCGAAATAGTTCGAAATCACTTTCTTTCTTTTTCTACTTTTCTCTCATGTTTTTAACTTGTTTTGGACAGGTCTGGATGTGAAGAAAAGAGCTGGGGTCGTGGGGTATTTATAAGAGACACCAGCCAATCAGCTTCAGGTTGGTGGCAGCCCGTGTGTCGCTCTGCATAGCTCCGGACGCATGCACGGCGGCACCTCGTGCTCCACATGGCTGGCTGCATGTCCAGGACACATGCAGGACGCCACCACTCCTCCCAGATGGCAGGCTGCATGACTGGAGCTCATGCAAGGCGCCACACATCCTCACACATGTCGATCAATATGTTTCGGTTGCATGCGTCGCGACATCTCGTGCTTGGCCGATCCACCTCGTGCTTCTACATGTCAAGCTGCATGTGCAGCTTCCATGCACGGCGATACCTCGAGCTTCTGTAGAAACTGAGCTTGTTAGATGGTTGACACCATGTTCTGAACCCATGCAACAAGCCACCTCGAGCTTCTCGGTCCATTCGCCTGAATTCGACCATTCCGGTGAATTTTCGTCCCGTGATCAATTCCAAATATTTTTCTACACCCTTTCTGATGCTCAGAACAATTTTAATAAACTCCACTTGATCTCTAAAGTTGAGGGAAAATATGTCCTGCGCCTCCGGCTTCCTCGAAAAATTTCATAATACCGAAATTAGGGTTTTCGTCCAATTTCGGGTTTTCCCGTCGTTCTTCGATCCCGTCGTGCTTGCTTCCCGTCGTGCTTAATTCCCGTCGTGCTTAATTCCCGTCATGTTTCCATTGTCTTCGAAATAATATTCCGCTGATACGAAGTTTCGCGGAAAACTTTGTGCTGAAGAAACGTCATTCTTCCAAAACGTCGAGCTTCTAAACCATCGTGCTTTTAAAAATGCTATGCTTTCAAAACGTCCGTCTCGTCAATCTAAGACATCTTCTAACTATGGTCGAGAAACTTATTCGACTAATAGTTCACTCAGGATCACTTCTTCGCCCACTTCGTATTTCCAAACTTCTCAATCGCCCGAGACTCGACCACCACAAAGATACTCGACCATTCTCTCTCCTTTTTTTAACGGGTTTCTACACCGTGCTTCCCGTGTCGACGAGTACCCTTCCGACTTCTAAGTCTCGTATGACGAGATCTATGACGAGCGGGTCGCAGTGAGGTTGATCCATGCCGCCAGCTTCTTCTTTTGTGAAGGTGATCGAGCAATTTTGGCCATCTAGGGGAGGGGACCATGTATGCCAGTTTGCACTTGACTCCGCCTTCCGTTGGTAAGCCTTGATGGCCGAAACAGTATCACCGCAGTATTGTGATCCTCTGATGATCATATTGACTCTGTGACGATTGTTATCATTCCCCTTGTCGTCCGGCTTCCTGCCGCATTTATCCCCGGGCTGGTTTCGTTGAGGGGATTTCTCAGCGGGCGGATTTCTGTCCATCTTTGGCGGGCGATCAGAGTCGAGGATGAGATCCTTGATGCTGGTTACTTCCGAGAGCTCTCCAGCGAGTAGCTTCGTGGCCAGCCTTGCTTCCAAGACTTTGCAGTTGGTCGTGGAGTGTCCTCGGGACTGGTGGAACTCGCAGAAGGTGTTTTCGTCATACCCTTGATTGCGGGTCCACGTATTTCCCGTGGTTCGGCCTTGGTCTGAATTGATCGCGTAGTTATGCGCTCCTTGAAGATCTTCCCCCTCGTGATGGACATACTTGTCGTTACGAGAGTTCTTTGTTTTTGCTTTTGGATCTACGTCTTTCGAGGATGGTCTTGCCGACTTATGTTTTTGCGACAAAACTTTTGTTTCTTCCTCGATTATGATGTAATCCGTTGCCTTGTGGAGGGCGTCCTGGATCGTCCGCGGTTTGTCGAGGGTTATCCATGTTCTGAATTTCGACTTGTACCAGAGCGTCTTTCTGAGCGCGTCGATGGCTACTTTGTCGCTTATTCCGCTGACCCTGGACATCACCAGCTTAAATCGGCTGATAAACTCGCGGAGGGGTTCGTCTTCTCTCTGTTATAGACTCCAGAGATCGACATCGGAAGTTTCTCTATCTATGAACATAGAGTATTGTTTGAGAAATTCCGATGCGAGCTGTCGGAAACTCCCGATAGAGTTTCGTTTAAGGCGTGCGAACCATTCGAGTGCTGCTCCTTCCAGATTCTCGACGAACAGGCGGCAATAGCCGGCGTCTTTTTCGCCATCCTTCAGTCTCGCTCTTCCCATCGTAATGTGGAAAGCCTGAAGGTGCGCCTTTGGATCGGTTGTACCGTCATACTTCGGTACTTTGATCTTTCCTGGATCGGAAACCCTCATATCTGAGATGCGAGTGGTAAAGGGGGTCTTCGGAGCCCCTTCCAGCAGCCTGTCGATCTCGGGGGCAGCGCTAGTAGCGTGATGGATTTGAGACTTTACGGCTCTTACTTCTGCCGCAGTCCTGGTGATGTAGTCGCGAAGATCACAGATATCCGATGTCTCGTCAGTAGATTTCCGAGCCTGTCGGCGTTTACTGCGAGTGAGCTCGGTTTGCTTTTCAGCCAGCTCTTCTTGTTTGTTCCAATAGACGATTTCCTCCTCTTCCATCATTGGTTTGTCGAACGGAGAGCTTTCCCGAGCAGATCGGCTTCTGGTCATTCTTGGATGTCTGTCGACGTCCTCATCGGTGTCGTTCAGCTTCGTTATCCTCTGAATCCTTTGCGAGAGGTGGAGGACTTTCAGGGTTTCCCTTTTCGACAGGAGATTTCTCGCTAGGGTTTTGTCCTGAAGGTCGTTCCCACGCAACTCCAGATCTGTCGAGTGCGGTAGCGAAGTCGAGTCTTTTCCCGCAGATTTTGGTGGTTCCGCGGGGACGGATTGCTCGAGTCCTTGCCATTAAGGTTTCAACCTGTTTGGTCAAGGTACTCATGAGCTTGTCCTGTTCTTCTGACCTTTTTTCATAGGTGGCGAACATCTTTTTAAACTCCTCGAGCGCCGCGGCATTGGCTAGTGTGTTGGCCGCGGATACGTCCACTGCTGGAGTGTGGAGATCGGTGCTGCTGCCTCCGTTGAGAGGAGTCTGCACGTTATCCGCGTCGTTAGTTGACATGTCTGATTGAGCGTGATGTGGCTTTTGCGAGTTAGATTGATCCATATCCCCCTCCTTCTAGCGCCAAACTGTGGGAACCAAAATTCGCACTGTCGATTTCCGTTTAAATAAGGAAACTAGGAAAACCCTAATTTCCCGAAGGACCCGGATATCTGCTAATTACCACACGTCAAGCAATCAGAACACGAGAATAATAACGATAAAGTATAAGAAATCGAAAAGAGAGCAAAGAAGATCTAATTCCGAATTTGCGTATGAGTGATACAACAAGCTATAAGCCTGGGCTTGAGAGCTGTCGGCGAGATTCCTAGTTCTAGCAAACCTAAGACGGCTAAACCTAATTGAGTCGCAGCTCGAAATAACAAAAACGGAAAATTGCCTAAATGCTCTAAGTGCTATGTTTTCTCTGAAAAAGTCTCCCTCCATGTCTCTCGCCTAGGACTCCTTATATACTCGCTCCAAGGTCGGTTTATGCTTTTACTCTTCTGCCCTTAAGCCGTCATAGCATAAAATGGAGATATTCTATTTTTTTCGATCTTCGTAATTATCCTCAAAATTTCGTATTTATCCGCACTTGACATTTATATTTCCTTGCGCGCCAAGCGTAAATCAAACCACGATTCACGGACTTTCGGTTGAGAAATCGTAGGGTGGGCCTCGAGTCGTGTTTTAGGTCCCTTTGGGCCGTCTTCCGACTCGAAGCGTTTACTACGATTTCTTTCGATAAAGAATGAACTTTCCGTGGTTTCAATCCGCAAAGTTTGATCGATGATTTAGAATAGCAGAAAACATGAACCGAGTTCGCTACGGTCTTCGGGAGATAGCATCGAAGGTTTGACAGGAATGCATGGACTGGTGTCGTATCGACGTTTCGAAAGAGCTATGTAGCGACCGAGCAGAACGGACGCCCGGTCGCTACGTAGCGACCAGGCTTTGGCTCGAGCTCGGTCGCTACATAGTGACCGAACAGCGTGTATGTGCGGTAGTTGCGCAATGACCGAGCTTGGTTTTTCCACTTTGAGCTTTCAAGGATACTTCTTCGTAAAAATTTCGTATTGGTTATTTTTTACGAAAATCATATTTTTCTTTTACTATCTTTTCGGAAATACGATTTCCGAGGGTTTTCGGGTGTTAATTCCGTCATGACCGTTTTTGACCCCAACAGATCTACCGAGTAAGGCACGAACTCTATCTTCAGAACAAGGAGCTCTTCATGAGCACTTGCGGACGAAGACCCTTTCCTCGAAATATTTTTCTTACTCGACATTTTATACTCCTCTTTTGGGAAACAAGAAGAAAAGGATAAAGAGAAAGAAGGAAATTTTTCGTAAGAGAAATCTTTGAGGAAACAAACAAGTGAAAAAATTGTGAAGAAGTTACCTCCCTACTTATAGGCATGAGTAATTACTTTTTTTACTTGCAGATTTTCGGACACAAACTTCGCCCAAATACACCAATCTCGTCCGAACTCACCATACTGCACGTTAGAATCTTGCTGGAAATCCACGATTCTAACGGGCTGGGGGGCTAACTGTTGGGGTCGAAAACGGTCACGACGAAGTTAACGTCCGAATCTCCGCAACATAGCTTTTCAAGATAAAGTTTCATCTCAAACTGCATGTAGAACAAACGTAAGCCATCGAAAACATACCCAAACCAATTACGGATAAGTTCAAGTATGACAATCAGAACACGGACAAACCAAGCTCGGTCAATGCGCAACTACCGCACATACACGCTGTTCGGTCACTATGTAGCGACTGAGCTCGAGCCAAAGCCCGGTCGCTACGTAGCGACCGGGCGTCCGTCCCGCTCAGTCGCTACGTAGCGACCGAGCTCTTCCGAAATGTTGATACAACACCAGTCCATGCATTCTCGTCTATCCTTCGACACTATCTCCCGAAGACCTTGGCGAACTCAGCTCATGTGATATCACTCAAATTACCCTAAAGAGTGTTACTCTCATCAAAAGAGGTTCAGATGTAGTACTTAGGGATCGAATCCACAGAGACTCTAGGATTACTCAACAGACTTAAATAATTAGAAATGAAGATAGACTAAAAGGTTTTAATAGTTTTAAAAGCAGTAAATGATAAATCGAAAACAATAGTGATTCAATAGATTGAATTGAAGTGGTTTCAAGAATGGGAAAGCAGCTAGATTCAGGTAATTCTCAGGTATGAAATGTATGCACTTACTTTAGACTAACGGGATTGATGGTTTTTGAACTAAACATGGATTTAACCAGATAGGTTATCTTCGCTAGATCTCGGATCTCAACTGTCCTATGTGGGAACCGAAATTCGCACTGTCGATTTCTGTTTAAATAAGGAAACTAGGAAAACCCTAATTTCCCAGAGGTCCCGGATCTCTGCGAGAGCCAACGACAAGTGATCGAATGTATGCGGAAATCATGAAAAGATAACAAACGAGTTTAGAGAAAACAGTAGATCTTATTTCGAGTCCGCATAAGAGCGTTGCAATCATTACAAGAGAATACAAAGGCTTTGGCCGCAGGGGCCGTCAGCGAGTTACCTAGTTCTAGCAACATAAAACCCTAATCCTAGTTGAGTCGCAGCTCGATAACGAAAGACGAAAAAGATATCTAAAAGGCTTAGATTGATTTCGGACTGAACCTTGTTAAAGACTGCCTACGTACCCCTTTCGAGGATCAAGCCGAACGTAGTTCAATTGATAGAGCTGGACAAGAGATCGAACTGCCTGGGCGAGTTCGTCTAGTAATTGAGTGCCAGTCATAGAAACCGAACTTTGTCGAGAATAAGCCTAAAGTTTCTAAGTGCAGAGAATTCCGAATCTAAAAAGTTCCCCCTATCTGCTCCTCGCCTAGGACTCCTTATATACTAGCTCCAAGGTCGGTTTACGTTTTTACTCTTCTGCCCTTAAGCCGTCATAGCAAAAAATGGAGATATTCCATTTTTCCCGATCTTCACAATTATCTTCAAAACTTCCGTATTTATCCGCGGAAACTTGACATTTATCCTTCCTCGTGGGCCAAGCGCGAACCATGCTGTGGTTCACGGGCTTTTGATTAGGAAAAATCGTAGGATGGGCCTCGAGTCCTGTTTTAGGTCCCTTTGGGCCGTCTTCCGACTCGACACGTTTACTACGAGTTTTCCGCGGTTTCTAATCGAAGTTTTAATCGATGAATTAGAATAGCGGGAAACATGGACTGAGCTTGCTACAGTCTTCGGGAGATAGCATTCGAAGGTTTGACGAGAATGCAAGGACTGGTGTCGTATCGATGTTCGGAAAGGTTCAATCGCTACACAGCGACCGAACTTTGGCTCGAGCCCGGTCGCTTCGTAGCGACCGAGCGGGACGAGCGCTCGGTCGCTACGTAGCGACCGAGCTTGGCTGAGCTCGGTCGCTACGTAGCGACCGAGCGGGACGATCGCTCGGTCGCTACGTAGCGACCGAGCGGGACGATCGCTCGGTCGCTACGTAGCGACCGAGCTTTGGCTCGAGCTCGGTCGCTACGTAGCGACCGAGCTGTGTGCATGCTTGGTCGCCGCGTATCGATCGAGCTTGGCTTGTCCGTGGTCTGATTTCCATACTCGAGCTTGTCCGCGGCCGATTTGGATACATGTCCGTTGCCTTCGGACAATCGGTATTTAGTGGTTCGATTGAGATTTGGACGATATTTTACTGCAAGGCTCTTCGTAAAGATATCTTTACGAAGATTACTTTTCGTAAAAATGTTTATACTGATTTTTACGGACTTTCAGACATTGATTCCGTCGTGACCGATTTTGACCCCAACAGTTAGCCCCCCAGCTCGTTAGAACCATGAGCTTCTAGCGTGAGGTTCTAGCGAGTGGCTTGGCAAGTTAGGCAAGTTAGGTGAGTTAGGCGGAATTAATGGTTGAAAAGGTCTGTGGTAAGTGATCTTCTCGCTCTCCTAAAAGTAGAAAACGCGATAAGATTGGGGCTGCGCCTTATGATGGCTGCCTACGTACTCTTGTTGAAGGGATCAAGCCTTTCGTAGTTCGTCTTGGAGTTAAGAATCTTATGACTAGTTTTCTAGTGAGACCTTTATGGTCTAGTTTTTATGTAGCGGTTATAAGGCGTGTTGCTGCCGATGGCATTTTGTATGGATGTAGAAGGAAAACTACGAGTTGTCATCTCGTAATCTAACTCTGTGTGAATTGCTATATCCGTGATCTGTTTCGAGAGTTTTCCGCAGTGGGTAAACTTGCGGGATTTCTGAAGATAATCGAATATTGGCAAAGAGACAAATTTTGGGATCTCGTATCAGGGTGTTTGATACTATGCCTAGAGATGTTAGAGACCAGTGCGCTGGGTTTAGGGCAAGACCTAGGTTTACTCCTGGTTTTAGAGGGTGCGATGACTAATTCGACTTACGTATCCCGTTTCAGTTTCATCCTGATTCCATACCGATTTAAAGTCCGCGATAGGTTCTCGGCTTATATGACTTGTATGGTTGGAATCGGGCATCTCTCCGGAGACCGGAAGTGCTGGACCAAAATTTCGGATTTCTTTTATAGCGCTATTATCCTTGTGTCGGATGTAAGAGAGTCATCTTCTACGAGATGGCTAAGTCTGTTTAGGACGTTAAGAGTTTGTTGTGATCAGCAACAAACTTAATGGTAAAACTTACTATTTTGAGTCTTCGCGAAGAATATGTTTTGAGAAGATGTTAGTGCGTATGACTGTCTGGTCTTCCATGAAGGTGTTTTTATCGAGGAAGGAAATTTCGTCGAAGAACTAATCTTCAGGCGTCCGCGACGTCTCGCGATGCTGAAGATTTGTTATTCTTTCGTATGCCACGTTTCGTGCTTGAAATGTTCGCGGGCTTTGAAGATATTTCGCGATGTTGTGAGGGTTTAGTATTAGCCCTGTGTTTGAGAAACATTCTGGTTTGACTAAGAATGTTCGCAGCCAAAAATTGTTGTTCCTGCTCGGATGCTAATAGTTTTGTTTGCGATCGAGGAATTATGACTGAGGTGTCGTGTAAATTTGTCCATGGGAACAAGCGTTTTCCTTTATGGTGCTTTGTGAAGAGTTGGCCTTCCGAGATGTATTTCGTGCATTTTTTAGGATGTTTCGTATAGCTCTAGAAGCTTTGTTACGAATTTTTCCTTACATGCCGCGTATTATGGTTAAAACGTTGCGGGCTTAAAGTGAATTGTGGAGCGTATTGAACTTGGTCAATTTTCGAAAAGTTTAGATTTTCCGTTAACCGTTTGGTTGTTAGGACTTAGTTTCGTTACGAAGAATTTATCATATGATTTCCGACTGTGGGCTATACGATAATTTATCATATCACATAACCGATTTTACGAAGGTCGTAACTCAGTGATATGTATACATATGTCAAAGTAGCATTGTTTCTGCGGGTTCTACGAGAAACGTTCCCGCTGTGATTTTGATCTTAGGTGAAAGTTGCTTGGAGTTACTCATGGAGTATTACCGAAGTTTATTTCAATACGATCTAGTCGCGGAACGTTTTTCATAGGTTTTTCGAGAGGATTCTCATGACACATTCGTTTCTTGAACGAATTGGTCAACCAGAGGTGGATCTAGCTAACCATCGGGAGGAAAGTGATCCTTTTAATGTGCACGATGCTACATATATTCTCGAGTTTTCTTTGTCCCAAATGTTTTCGATGCTTTTCCGTGACTTACTTGGTACAACGGAAACTGAAAGAAATGCTTTGGTGATTGAAGATTTCTCGTAGAAATTTTTAAAACGAAACTGGCTTTCTGAAGCCGGAAAAGGCTTCAATACTTTGGCTAATCGTCGAGTTTCAGTTTGATATCGGTACAAGTTTTCTGTACGCATGATTGCGACAAGAAATGATGTATAGTTTTTGAGATTATGTTCATGATCGTCTGGATATGTTGCTAGCGTTTAGACGAATATTAAGATTGTCGTTTGCCTATTCTTGACGATTTGCAGAAGTTTTTTGGGAGTATACGAGTATAGTATATGTACCTACTCCCCCCTTTTTTTTTTACGAAAGAAAACGGTTGAACCGATACTTTAAAAGGTTGTGTACGTTTCCTCTTCTGATGTTTGGAATGATCGATAATTCGGGGCAATTTATAGACGACGCTTGGACTGTGATTTGGTTGTTTCCACGTTGACGACTTGGGATATGTCGGTTCCGAGAAAATTGCCAGAAACGAATCGGTTTTAAGACGACGTTCATGTCTCTAACTTTTTCTCTCTTTAGGAAGCGAGCTTGATATGCGTGGCGATCGTTTCTCGACTTTCGGAGAGTTTAGATCGGTTTGCAAGATCTGGATGAACAATTATGGAACAATATATCGAGACAGGAAAAATCGCTTAAAACTTAGTTCGCTAGACTATCCGCCTAGGTTTTACGTTCCCTAAAGTTCTATGGCAGCCTCAAAGTAATTTCCTACGACAATTCCAAGTCTGATTTCAAAAATTTCAAGTCGGAAATACCTTAGTTCTCTCGAAGATGCAGTTTTGTCTCTTCTCAGTTTTGCGTGCTCATTTCCGTTTCCTATTCTCGTGTATGTTCGCCATTTCCGATATTGGTGTTTATCCTTTGAAACTTGACATTTATCTTCCGAACTTGACTGTTATCTTCTCCTTAGATAAGACGTCGATTTTTGTAAAAAAGGTTCAACGTAATCGTATAGTTAAGGCGGCTAAGGTGTTAAGTTAACCATTGCCGTTTTATACGATTAATCTGAATCCATGCGAGAAAATAGGTCTTTGCGGTTTTTTTTTTTATATCGTAAAGTCTCAATGGTAACTTCAATCGAGGCGAAACAAGAGACGTTTCGATCGAGATTCGAAAGTGAACACAAAGATGGAGGTAGGGTGAGCAGAAACAAGCTAAGGAGTTTAAGATGAGGTTTACTTGTTTTTGTCGTAAAATCTCAACGGAAACTCCGATTGAGACGAAACGAAAAGCGTTTCGATGAGAATTCAAAGGAGAACGCAAAGGAGGACCCCTTTGAGGCCTGACAGGTCGCTATAGCGAGTGAGGATGTCATCTCGGTCGTTATAGCGAGTGGAAGGGAGCTGAGACGAGTCCCACTTGTTTTCGTCGTAAAATCTCAACGGAAACTCCGATTGAGACGAAACGAAAAGCATTTCGAAGAGGATTCAAAGGAGAACGCAAAGGAAGAACCCTTTGAGGACTTACAGGTCGCTACGTAGCGACTGACAGTCTGACAGGTCGCTACGTAGCGAGTGGAAGCAAGCCGAGATGACTCCCACTTGTTTTCGTCGTAAAATCTCAACGGAAACTCCGATTGAGACGAAACGGAAAGCGTTTCGACGAGGATTCAAAAGAGAACCCAAAGGAGGACCTTTCTGAGGCCTTACATGTCGCTACGTAGCGACTGACAGTCTGACAGGTCGCTACGTAGCGAGTGGAAGCAAGCCGAGAAGAGTCCCACTTGTTTTCGTCGTAAAATCTCAACGGAAACTCCGATTGAGACGAAACGAAAAGCGTTTCGACGAGGATTCAAAAGAGAACCCAAAAAGAACCCTTTGAGGACTTACAGGTCGCTACGTAGCGACTGGCAGTCTGACAGGTCGCTACGTAGCGAGTGGAAGCAAGCCGAGTGGAGTCCCACTTGTTTTCGTCGTAAAATCTCAACGGAAACTCCGATTGAGACGAAACGAAAAGCGTTTCGACGAGGATTCAAAAGAGAACCCAAAGGAGGACCTTTCTGAGGCCTTACAGGTCGCTACGTAGCGACTGACAGTCTGACAGGTCGCTACGTAGCGAGTGGAAGCAAGCCGAGAAGAGTCCCACTTGTTTTCGTCGTAAAATCTCAACGGAAACTCCGATTGAGACGAAACGAAAAGCGTTTCGACGAGGATTCAAAAGAGAACCCAAAGAAGGACCTTCCTGAGGCCTTACAGGTCGCTACGTAGCGACTGACAGTCTGACAGGTCGCTACGTAGCGAGTGGAAGCAAGCCGAGAAGAGTCCCACTTGTTTTCGTCGTAAAATCTCAACGGAAACTCCGATTGAGACGAAACGAAAAGCCTTTCGACGAGGATTCAAAAGAGAACCCAAAGGAGGACCTTTCTGAGGCCTTACAGGTCGCTATGTAGCGAGTGGAGAGTTGGCTTGAGCTCGGTCACTACGTAGCGACCGAGCAGTGTGTGTGCTCGGTCGCTACGTAGCGACCAAGCAGAATGTGCGTGCTCGGTCGCTACGTAGCGACCGAGCAGTGTGCGTGCTCGGTCGCTACGTAGCGACCGAGCAGCGTGTGCGTGCTCGGTCGCTACGTAGCGACCGAGCAGCGTGTGCGTGCTCGGTCGCTACGTAGCGACCGAGCAGCGTGTGTGCTCGGTCGCTACGTAGCGACCGAGCAGTGTGCGTGCTCGGTCGCTACGTAGCGACCGAGCAGCGTGTGTGCTCGGTCGCTACGTAGCGACCGAGCAGCGTACGTGCTCGGTCGCTACGTAGCGACCGAGCCGTGTGCGTGCTCGGTCGCTACATAGCGACCTAGCAGCGTGTGTGCTCGGTCGCTACGTAGCGACCGAGCATCGTGTGTGCTCGGTCGCTACGTAGCGACCGAGCAGCGTGTGCGTGCTCGGTCGCTACGTAGCGACCGAGCAGTGTGCGTGCTCGGTCGCTACGTAGCGACCGAGCAGTGTGCGTGCTCGGTCGCTACGTAGCGACCGAGCTGTGCAATCGTTTTGTTGTGTTTCCTTTTTCCGCGATTAACGTAGGGGTTTTTCAGCGGGTTTTTGGGAGAACAAGTTTTATCTTTCTGAAATGTTTTCGGAAAACGTGTTTTGGTAAAACCCTTACGCATCGAGATTTGTTTACAGGGTTTTGATAAGATTTATCGTTTCCCTTCTTGTTTACAGGGAGAAATCGCGAGCTTGTTTTAGTGCTCTTCCTGTGGCGGAAGGTCGCGACTAAGTTTTCGATTTTGTTGAAAACTACGGCGTTTGCGTAAGCGTTGGCCATAGGACCAGTCAGTGCTGCAAGTTTGTCTTTCATATATCCAAACATCGTTTCGATCAAGCGTTTTGTGGCCATGAGTAAGAGTAATCCGTAACCCCCCCTCCTTCTAGCGCCAAACTGTGGGAACCGAAATTCGCACTGTCGATTTCTGTTTAAATAAGGAAACTAGGAAAACCCTAATTTCCCAGAGGTCCCGGATCTCTGCGAGAGCCAACGACAAGTGATCGAATGTATGCGGAAATCATGAAAAGATAACAAACGAGTTTAGAGAAAACAGTAGATCTTATTTCGAGTCCGCATAAGAGCGTTGCAATCATTACAAGAGAATACAAAGGCTTTGGCCGCAGGGGCCGTCAGCGAGTTACCTAGTTCTAGCAACATAAAACCCTAATCCTAGTTGAGTCGCAGCTCGATAACGAAAGACGAAAAAGATATCTAAAAGGCTTAGATTGATTTCGGACTGAACCTTGTTAAAGGCTGCCTACGTACCCCTTTCGAGGATCAAGCCGAACGTAGTTCAATTGATAGAGCTGGACAAGAGATCGAACTGCCTGGGCGAGTTCGTCTAGTAATTGAGTGCCAGTCATAGAAACCGAACTTGTCGAGAATAAGCCTAAAGTTTCTAAGTGCAGAGAATTCCGAATCTAAAAAGTTCCCCCTAGCTCCAAGGTCGGTTTACGTTTTTACTCTTCTGCCCTTAAGCCGTCATAGCAAAAAATGGAGATATTCCATTTTTCCCGATCTTCACAATTATCTTCAAAACTTCCGTATTTATCCGCGGAAACTTGACATTTATCCTTCCTCGTGGGCCAAGCGCGAACCATGCTGTGGTTCACGGGCTTTTGATTAGGAAAAATCGTAGGATGGGCCTCGAGTCGTGTTTTAGGTCCCTTTGGGCCGTCTTCCGACTCGACACGTTTACTACGAGTTTTCCGCGGTTTCTAATCGAAGTTTTAATAAATGAATTAGAATAGCGGGAAACATGGACTGAGCTTGCTACAGTCTTCGGGAGATAGCATTCGAAGGTTTGACGAGAATGCAAGGACTGGTGTCGTATCGATGTTCGGAAAGGTTCAATCGCTACACAGCGACCGAACTTTGGCTCGAGCCCGGTCGCTTCGTAGCGACCGAGCGGGACGAGCGCTCGGTCGCTACGTAGCGACCGAGCTTGGCTGAGCTCGGTCGCTACGTAGCGACCGAGCGGGACGATCGCTCGGTCGCTACGTAGCGACCGAGCTTTGGCTCGAGCTCGGTCGCTACGTAGCGACCGAGCTGTGTGCATGCTTGGTCGCCGCGTATCGATCGAGCTTGGCTTGTCCGTGGTCTGATTTCCATACTCGAGCTTCTCCGCGGCCGATTTGGATACATGTCCGTTGCCTTCGGACAATCGGTATTTAGTGGTTCGATTGAGATTTGGACGATATTTTACTGCAAGGCTCTTCGTAAAGATATCTTTACGAAGATTACTTTTCGTAAAAATGTTTATACTGATTTTTACGGACTTTCAGACATTGATTCTGTCGTGACCGATTTTGACCCCAACATCGTATTTTGATCTCGAGAGAGTGTCGATCGATGTGACTTGATGTACATCGACCGATACACCTTTGTAACGATCGACCGACAGAACGATAGTTGCGTCGATCGATGGTTATTCTAGCGAGCCTTGCGAACAGGTTTAACTTGTTCTCTAACCTTCTCAGACCAACTTTCGTTGCGCCTGAGTTGGTTAGATCACGCAAGTGGGTTCAGGTATTGAGGGGAAACGGTTAGTTGGACTCAATTAATGCTAAGATCTAAAATGAAGGTGATCAATCTCAATTTTAGCATTAAGTTCACAAGCAATGAAAGAACAATCAAAACACCTTTTATATAGTCATATTAGCAGTACATAATTTCAACCATGGTGAGAAACCTAAATCTAACAATTGGTTTACTCAAACATATTCATGAGAGACAAAGTCATGATGGTGTGAAATAAACTCAAATGAAACATAGAACACAAATAGATAGAGTAATAGAAATAAAGGAGTTCAAGATCTTCTCTGTTTTGCAGTCTCAGATCTATCTCTCCAATCCTAAGCTCTCCTAATGGTAGCCAAAATACTCCTTTTTCAAACTAGGTATTTTTTTGGAAGTCTCCTAAAAATGATACAAAACCCTATTACATATAGCCTAACAGGCGGCTAGGGACTTAAGTTGCAAATAATAGATCTTCTGGGAAATGAAATCTTTTAATTTGCGATTTCATTCGTGTGACTGGGCATCGATCGATGCACATGTGTGTGTGTTGATCGATGGTAAGTGATTATGATCGACCGATGTTGCTCTTCAAGCGTCGATCGATTTTCCTTGCGTAAAAGCATTCCAAAATGTCCCAAAAGTATCATTTCCTTCCATCAGGTGAATAAACCTGTATTTGCTTTGAAAAGACTAAAATATGATTAATACATCTTAAAACATTTATATACCATGTATAAAAACGGGTGAAAATCATGGTATATCAACTCCCCCAGACTTATCTTTTGACTTGTCCTCAAGTAAAACCAACGGACAGTCTCTCTGGAAGAGGGTTGAAAACATCAGAGACTCACAGATTTGAAACATTGAAATTATCACCTCTATAATATTGCATTCCACATCGAAAAGTTCCTTCTTACAGAAATACATTATGCAATATCCTAGCTTATCAACCAAAGTCATCTAGCCAACAATCCTAACTAATCTTATTATCAATCTCCTCAACCAACCTCATTTCTCAATGTAAAAAGTGTAAGCTTTACCTTGGGAGTATCGATCACATGATGCAAGGATTTCAGACAAGTATCTGGAATTGCAGGTAAAAGTTAGTTCCTAATTTCTCTCTCTCTAATTTCTCTCTTGAGTCAAATTCTGCTTCCATTGCAGGATCAGTGACCATGATTGGACAGGCTTCCATGAATCAAAACTTAATGGTGGTTGCCACCAAGCTCTGTTCACTTCTTTTTGACCTATATCCAAGAGTTCTTTGCGAAAGCGAGCCTTGAAGATTTCCGTCTCCAAGTCCCGTTTCGAACTCTTTTATTGGAGTCTTTTATGAATCAAGCCTTAATGGTTTTAGCCACCAAGTCCTGTTCAGATTCATCCTAATTAAACAATAGATCTTATTTTATTTTATTATATATATATATATATATATATTTTTTTTTTAACTAACTAATCTAGGGTCAAAATTAGAGAGAGGAATGTGATATATAATTCTACACAAGGCTTTACATTCCAGACTTGTCTGAAGACTCCGATCCCATGTATACCAAGCCCCAAGAAAAGCAGTGAAGTCAGGTTAGTGTTGGAGGTTAGGTTTGGTTCTTTCTAACAAGCTACCAAGTGTGTATAGTTGACTGGTTGATCCACTTTAGCATCTATAGTATTATATGCAATCAGTAAATCTAGAATGGTGCTAGAAAGTGGTTAGACATTCAAGTAGAAATCATTAGTTCATAATCCCCTTCTTGACTCAATAAAATTAGTTTTGAAAAGATTTTTTTTGACAAAAACTCAAGAAAGTGGTGTTAGTTACTACCTCCCCCAGACTTAAATTACACCGACTCGGTGCAAAGTGTCCAAGGGTAGGTTAAAAAGCAAGTTAGATGTTTGAGAATGTTAGAGTGAAAATGAAGTACCTATCCATACTACACATCGATAGATGTAATCCTCTCAATATCGATCGATGTTACTCGCCAAGAATCGGTCAATGTAATCCTCTCCATATCGATCGATGGCGAAGCACATAAATTTTGCATGTGCTTGGAGTCAAACTTGAAGTTCCTTGCCTAATGTTAGCACTGTTAGAAAACCAAGAATAAGAAATAATAATAAGCATCCTCAGACATAAAATATAAGTTTAAGAACATAAATCCTACAAGTTCAGAAAATAAATAAACAAGTTCATAATAGGACGATAAGAGATAGAGATATGAGGACTAGTCGGTGTCCTCATCAGTCGCCTCATCATCCTCTGGAGAAAGGTCCCTGTGTGCTGCTGCTGGTGCTGGTGCCTGCGCTCCTGTAGCTCTCCTGCTCCGACAAGACACTCTAGCCCAGATGGCCTGAAGAGCGTCCACCACGAACCTCCGAAAGTCTCCCTGGTCGTGCATAGGGATGTCTGGTATGTTCGGGTTGTCGGGGAGAGGTGGTGCATGTGCGTCCTGAGCTCTGGTACGGCGAATGCTGGGAGGTCGGCGTGACATGTTCTGGGGGTTGCGGAGGAATGCCTCTTCTGGCATGCATCGAAGCTGCTCCACGCTGTTCCCGAAATCAGTGATCCTCCTATCCGGTAGGGGTAGAAGACGATGCTCATCGTGGATCCTGAACCGCCAGAGTTTCCCTTCCTTGAGCCATAGCGAGTGCACCAAGTGCTGCTCATCGAGGAAGGCGTGGTCGCGGTCGGCAGAGCGAGGGTCGAGGCGGATGCCGAGGTACTTGAAAATCGGGGTCAGAAGACTCCCAACTGTCTCCTTCTTCTTACCCTTGCCGTTGAAGGGCTTCTTCTTCAACTCTAGAAGGTGCGCGGCAAAGACAGCTCCGAGGTTCGGCGGGCTTACTTCGCCGTCCTCGTCCAACTCAACCAAATCCACTACGCCATTCACTGCGCAGAAAAGTAATGTGAGCTCCTTTATCCAGACCTTGTTGGGCTCCATCTTGCAAACCAGTGTGTTTGCAAGGAGCCGTAGGAAGTAGCAAAGTGCAGGATGGCGAATGTCTGATAGCACGGCCTTGTTTGTGTCCCAAACTCATGTGCCGACAATGTCCCAGAAGCTCTCGAGGTGTGGGAAAGGTGGGACCGTGTAGGAGGCGATGCTCTCATCAAAACCGTAGATGTGGCAGAGCTCGGTGATAGTGATCCTGTAGCGTGTCCCTCTGGCGAAGAAGGTCAAAGTACCATCTCCCGCTACCCTCGCTGATGAAGTCCTGTAGGTGACCTCGACAGTGGCCATGAACTGGCGGACGAGATCGGTGTAGAGGTCGTAAGCGTGAGAGGCCATGGTGCCGAGTCCGAGCTGTGTGATCATGTCCTGAATATCTCTCTCGATCCCGAGCTTCTTTAGGATGCGTCGGTCGAGGAATTTGGTGGGCTCGATAGAGACTACCAGCCAAGCATTGTAGAAGAGGATGTCGTAGTCGTCCCAGTTGTCGGACAGGGGGCGCTGACGGCACTCGTTGCTGTTGATCGCTGCCTTAGGATCATCATAGCCCAGAACATCGAAGGGTGTGTTTTCGGTGCGAGGCCATGGAGGACGCTGTGGGTTGGTGGAGCTGCTAGTCTCGTCGAACCTCCTTTTCGACCTGAGTTCTCTGTTTCGTGCGTTTGTTTCTGAACTGCTCATCTTGAATGTTGGTTTCGAGAGTGGATTTAACAGTTAAAGAGTGAAAAATCGAGTAGATTAAGGCGAAGAACGGTCGAAATCCGTCAAGAAACGAGAGAGAAAAGGGGTGTTTTTGTTTTTGGTTTCGGTTGTGAATGATGAAGAGGAATAGACTGAATATCCATAGAAATAAGTGTTTTAACCATCGATATGCCCGCATCGATCGATGGCAGTGATGCCTTGTCGATCGATGTCCTCTTTAAAGACAAATCCTAATTTCTAAATCTCCTAAATAATGCTAATAATAAGAAGAAATACGGAAATTACTAATAATTACTACTAAATATAATTAATTTTTTTTTTTTGAAATAAAATGGGTTGCCTCCCATTTAGCTCTTAATTTTTAAGTCTTTAGCTCGACTACCTGATTAAACTAATTATCAGGTTCATACAGCACCATGGGCGCTTTTGCTGGTGGTTTTGCCCAATAATGCTTAACTCGTTGGCCGTTCACTGTAAATTCCTGGCCTTTATCATTTTGTAAGGTGATAGCTCCGGAGGGTTGAGCGTTTGTTACTGTGAAGGGTCCAGACCAACGGGATTTTAGCTTTCCAGGAAATAAAGTTAATCTAGAGTTATAAAGGAGGTCTTGATCATCCGGTTCGAAATGCCGGGATATGATCTTTTTATCGTGATAAGCTTTAGTCCTTTCTTTATAAATTTTCGAATTTTTGAATTTTCGAAAGCTAAATGTCTGATTTCATCAAGCTCGTTAAGCTGGATGAGTCTCCTTTCTGCAGCTGGTTTGATATCAAAGTTCAACAGTTTGGTAGCCCAAGCTGCTTTGTGTTCCAGTTCGACTGGTAAATGACATGATTTGCCATAAAGGAGGTGGAATGGTGTTGTTCCTAACGGCGTTTTGTAGGCGGTCCTGTAGGTCCAAAGTGCATTATCTAGTTTCCTAGACCAATCTTTTCTGGAGGTTCCTACGGTTTTCTCTAAGATTTCTTTAATTTGTCGGTTAGAGACTTCTACTTGTCCACTAGTTTGTGGGTGGTAAGGTGTAGCTACTCTATGATGAACACCATTCTTTTTAAGCAATATATCAAAGATTTTGTTAATGAAATGAGTTCCACCGTCACTAATGACTACTCTTGGAACTCCAAATCTTGGAAAGATTATACTCTTGAAGAGTTTAATAACCACAGATGCATCATTGGTAGGAGAAGCTACTGCTTCGACCCATTTGGATATGTAGTCTACAGCGACTAGTATATATTTGTTTCCATATAAAGGAAGGGTCCCATAAAATTGATACCCCAGCAATCAAAGACTTCAACTTCAAGAATGAACTTTTGTTTCATTTCGTGTCTTTTGCTGATTTTTCCACGTCTTTGGCATCTGTCACATTGGGTTATAAATGCGTGGAAATCGCGAAAAGTGGTCGGCCACCAAAATCCTGCTTGGAGAATTTTCGAAATCATTTTAAAAGTAGCGAAATGTCCTGCATAATCAGCTCCGTGACGTTGGTAAATAATTTCCGGAACTTCAGCTTCGGATACGCATCGTCTGTATATGCCATCAGAACAATGCTTATAGAGGTAAGGTTCATCCCAATGATAGCGTCTTACTTCTCTGAAAAATTTCTTCCTCATGTATCCCTTGAGTTCGTCTGGCTCAACCTCAGCTGCCAAATAGTTAACTATGTCGGCATACCAGGGTCGGTTATCCGAGTTTCTACCAATCGCGTCTACCTCCCGTTGTGATAATTCTTCAAGTGTAAGATTAATCTCATCACCGGAAACATTAACTTGTAAATCGAAGTTGATTTTAATAGACGGGGGTTCGTGATCTTGGTTATTGGAGAGTAGAGAAGTTACATCAGTCTCGTCATTGATCGATGTATCACTACGTGAATCGGCCGATATGCCATCTCTCTCATCGATCGATAGATTTTTCAGATGTGAGAGATATTTGACCGACGAAAGATGTATCTATGTGTGCAACATTCTCTGTGGGGAAGAAATCGTCTATAGGGACATCATCCTCTATTCTTATCCGGGAAAGATGGTCAGCGACTCCATTATCTACTCCTCTCTTATCCTTAATCTCAATGTCAAACTCTTGGAGTAGTAGAATCCAGCGTATGAGTCGAGGTTTAGCATCTTTCTTTTGCATTAAATATTTGATGGCAGCGTGATCAGTGTGAACTATCACTCGTGAGCCAATCAAGTATTGACGGAATTTTTCAAAAGCGTAAACTACAGCTAATAGTTCATTTTCTGTTGTTGCGTTATTCCGTTGCGTTTCATCAAGCGTGCGGCTGGCGTAGTAAATGGCATGTAGCTTTTTGTCTTTCTGTTGGCCTAAAACTGCTCCAATTGCGAAATCGCTCGCATCGCACATGATTTAGAAAGGAAGATTCCAGTCGGGGGCTTGTACGACGGGGGCAGTGATAAGGGATTTCTTTAAATCTTCAAAAGCTTTCATGCATTCAGGGGTAAAATCGAATTTAATATCCTTGCATAATAGGTTATTTAAAGGTCTAGCGATTTTGCTGAAGTCCAGTATAAATCTCATGTAAAATCCGGCGTGTCCGAAAAAAATTCGCACGTCTTTAACAGTTTTGGGTGGAGGTAAACTGGTCATTACTACAATCTTAGCTCTATCGACCTCTATTCCAGCGGCGGAAACCCTATGTCCTAACACTATTCCATCGTTAACCATGAAATGGCATTTTTCCCAGTTTAGGACAAGGTTCTTTTCTTCGCATCTTTCCAATACTTTGCATACATTGTCGAGGCAACTCTTAAAATCTGATCCATAGACTGAAAAGTCATCCATGAATACTTCCATGAAGTCCTCGATCATATCCGTAAAGATTGACATCATACAACTTTGGAAAGTGGCGGGGGCGTTACATAGACCAAATGGCATTCTGCGATACGCGAAAGTTCCATAAGGGCATGTAAACGATGTCTTTTCTTGATCATCCGGGTGTATAGGAATTTGAAAAAATCCGGAATATCCATCAAGAAAACAGTAATAATGGTGATTAGCTAATCTCTCCAGCATCTGATCAATAAAGGGAAGGGGAAAATGGTCTTTCCTAGTAGCGGCATTCAATTTCCTATAATCAATACACATCCGATGACCAGTAACGGTTTGAGTCGGAATGAGTTCGTCCCTTTCATTCTTCACTACAGTGATACCTCCCTTTTTGGGTACAACACGTACAGGGCTTACCCATTTGCTATCCCAAATAGGGTAAATAACTCCAGCATCAAGGAGTTTTATAATTTCCTTTTTAACTACTTCCTTTAGATTCGGATTCAATCTCCTTTGCTGCTCTATTGACGTTTTAGCATCATCTTCCAAGTTAATCCGATGCATGCAGAGATCGGGAGAGATTCCAGGAATGTTATCGAGAGAATACCCGATCGCTTTCCTGTACTTGCGTAATTTATTCAGCAATAAAGCAAGTTCTCCGCTAGTGAGATTGGCGTTGACGATAACAGGGTAGGACTGGTCATAAAGGTAAGCGTACTTAAGACAGCTGGGTAGAGTTTTTAATTCTACCTTTGGTGCTTTATCTTTAGACCAATTTGATTGCGAGGGAGGTTGTCGATCGACGGTATCTTCAAGGTATCGATCGATGAAAACTTCGGAGTTGTCATTTTATTCTACGTTTGCAACTTCGATGCTAGCGTCCATTAGTCGCATGTAATCATCTGTCCTATCTGATATGCTGAAAAATTCATTTTCCACGTGGTTAAGGGTGTCTTCTAAGGGGTTGTCTGAACACATGTTTATGAAAGAGTGTCTTTCATCCTCAGAAACCTTTTCCACGTAGAAGGCCTGGTCATCTATTAGGGGTCGCTTAATCAGTTTTTCCATATCAAAAGTCATTGAGATATCCCCTATGTTCAAATTAATTCGTCCTTCTTTAACGTCAATGATTGCTCCAGCTGTAGCTAGGAATGGCCGAACCAGAATGAGGGGGTCTTTGGGTTCTTGTCTGTATTTCCACACAACAAAATCCGTAGGCACGACGCAATCGTTAATCTTTATAGGAACATCTTCGAGAATTCCTTCGGGTACCCTAATAGATCTATCAGCTAAAACCAGGGTGATCGGAGTTGGCATAAACTCTTTATATCCTAACGTTACTGCAACATAGTAAGGCATAAGGTTCACGCTAGAGCCGAGGTCACATAATGATCTAGGAAAGTCCGTGTTTTCTATTTTACAATCTAGGACGAAACTACCAGGATCTGATCTCTTTGTTGAAGTTTCTCCTTTAATCATATTCTTCTGAAATCATCATCACGCTATGTTCTGCAATTGGGTAGTTTGGAGATGTCATGTCCTTTATATACTTCTTAATTGAAGGTGCTATTTTTATAGCATCACTAAGGGACATCTCAACAGAAATTTTGTCTAAAGCTTTCTTGCAAATCGCGTTTTCTAATGATTTATTTTCTTAGTTTGCGTTTTAGGAGGAAAATGGGGTAAAGTTCTATAGACTCTTTCAATTATGGGTTCGGGTTGAGTAGACCGTCGATCGACGGGTTTTTCAGGTTGCCGATCGATGGTAGGTGTTTTAGGTCGATCGACGTCAGTTCCGTACTGTCGATCGATTTCGTCCTCAATCTCCGTATCTTCTTCTAGTTCTAAGTCTATTGCCTTTTCCTTAGCCTTTTCAGCGGTGGTTTTCCGGTTCTCTTGAGATGGATTTGGGCCAAGATCGTTAAGAAGAATAGGATGAGAGTTGCTTTTTCCGGTCTTGTCGGTGTCGTCAGGTTTTCCAACATCTGTGTTATTCCTGGTATCTGCTGCGAGGTTTTTCCCGCTGCGCAGTATTACGGCACTGACTTGACGTCTCGTTAAATCAGTTCTTCTGGAAAGACATCCAACATCTCTTTTTATGGCAGTTGCAATCTCAGCTACTTGACCTTCTAATTTTCTGATTAGTTCTCCCAAAGAATCTGCTTTCTCCATTAATTCTCCGCAAACCATATTTATCTTTCCGTAAAACTCTGATTTTGTCTTACGGTTGCCAGTAAGAGCTTGTCTGATATTGAACCTCTCTCTTCCGGTACGTGATTTTACAGCAGTGTCATAAGCTTGGGTAAAGCTATCGACATGAAGCACAAAGTAGGGATCAGAACAGTTCGTTCCTACATCCAAATAATCATCGGTGTCAGACAAATCGTTGTCGTCGATCTGGGCTATATCAGATTGGTGTTTGTTTTGAAGAAAGGAATGAAGGGATTTAAGGGAATTCTTAATTTCTATCAAATCAGAATTGTATTTTGGACTTGTGGCTTTCTCTATCTCTTCATCCATCTTTTCATAGGATCTTCCCATTGTCATATTCTTGATAAGACGTCCAGCTCCTTCGGGATTCCTAGTGATGAATTTTCCATCACTCGCTGTATCGAGTGTGGTTTTATAGCTCAAGTTAACACCTCCATAAAAGATGTTAAGAAGTTGTGGTTCTGAATAACCGTGATGGGGACATTCAAGTTCATAGCCTCTGAATCTTCCCCAGGCGTTTTTAAACGATTCGCGTGGACTATGGCGAAATGTAGAAATTTGCTTTCTTACTTCCCAGTAGCGTTCATCAGTGAAAAATTCTCTAAGGAATGTACTTTTAATCTCTTCCCAACAAGTGAGTGATCCTGTTGCTAAACAGTTTAACCACCTGAGGGCTTCTCCTTCTAGGGAGAATGAGAATAGTTTGCAACAATCATATTCATCTGGTATTAATTCTTCCAAAGTTTCAATGTGATCTTGTGGGTGTTCTGGGAGGGATCCACGGAATGGGTTTTGACGAACCATACGATAGTAATCTGCATTAAACTTAGATTTCTTTGTATCGTCTCCTGGTATTTTAATAGCGGACCTATTGGAATATGTCCTACCAGGATCAAGGTAGTCTTGTATGGACAATTTTATATCTTCACCTTTAGTTAAGGTGGAATTTTCCTTAACAGGGATTTCAGTCCCCTGTTCAGTTTGGCTAGCTTCATTGCTCGTTTGACTATTTAGTTCAGTTTGCACTACTTTCTCATTAGCGGGCTTGGTAAGAGAAGACTTACCTACTTCCGGCTGGGCAGTATCGATCGATGTTGTTAGCTCCGTATCGGTCGATTCTTCTGACTCAACGTCGCTCGATGGAAACGTGTCTCCGTCGATCGATGGTTGGTCGCGCTCTGTGTTCTCCATTTTTTGTGTCTGCGTAACAGATTAAGAAAGAAAACTTTTAGCAAGTTTTTCGTAACAAGTCTATACTAAATTCTAAATTAAATCTAATGGTAATAAGAAAGAATCTCCGGCAACGGCGCCAAATTTGATATCACTCAAATTACCCTAAAGAGTGTTACTCTCATCAAAAGAGGTTCAGATGTAGTACTTTGGGATCGAATCCACAGAGACTCTAGGATTACTCAACAGACTTAAATAATTATAAATGAAGATAGACTAAAAGGTTTTAATAGTTTTAAAAGCAGTAAATGATAAATCGAAAACAATAGTGATTCAAAAGAGTGAATTGAAGGGGTTTCAAGAATGGGAAAGAAGCTAGATTCAGGTAATTCTCAGGTATGAAATGTATGCAGTTAGTTTAGACTAAAGGGTTTGTTGGTTTTTGAACTAAACAATGATTTAACCGAATAGGTTATCTTCACTAGATCTCGGATCTCAACAGTCGTATTTTGATCTCGAGAGAGTGTCGATCGATATGACTTGATGTACATCGACCGATACACCTTTGTAACGATCGATCGACAGAACGATAGTTGCGTCGATCGATGGTTATTCTAGCGAGCCTTGCGAACGGGTTTAACTTGTTCTCTAACCTTCTCAGACCAACTGTCGTTGCGCCTGAGTTGGTTAGATCACGCAAGTGGGTTCAGGTATTGAGGGGAAACAGTTAGTTGGACTCAATTAATCCTAAGATCTAATATGAAGGTGATCAATCTCAATTTTAGCATTAAGTTCACGAGCAATGAAAGAACTATCAAAACACCTTTTATATAGTCATATTAGCAGTATATAATTTCAACCATGGTGAGAATCCTAAATCTAACAATTGGTTTACTCAAGCATATTCATGATAGACAAAGTCATGATGGTGTGAAATAAACTCAAATGAAACATAGAACACAAATAGATAGAGTAATAGAAATAAAGAAGTTCAAGATCTTCTATGTTTTGCAGTCTCAGATCTATCTCTCCAATCCTTAACTCTCCTAATGGTAGCCAAAATGCTCCTTTTTCAAACTAGGTCTGTTTTTGCAAGTCTCCTAAAAATGATACAAAACCCTAGTACATATAGCCTAACAGGCGGCTAGGGACTTAAGTTGCAAATAATAGATCTTCTGGGAAATGAAATCTTTTAATTTGCGACTTCATTCGTGTGACTGGGCATAAATCGATGCACATGTATGTGTGTCGATCGATGGTAAGTGATTATGATCGGCCGATGTTGCTCTTCAAGCGTCGATCGATTTTCCTTGCGTAAAAGCATTCCAAAATGTCCCAAAAGTATCATTTCCTTCCATCAGGTGAATAAACATGTATTTGCTTTGAAAAGACTCTAAAATATGATTAATACATCTTAAAACCTTTATATACCATGTATAAAAACGGGTGAAAATCATGGTATATCATCATGTTTTCCGCCATTCTAAATCATCGATCAAACTTTGCGGTAAAAACCGTGGAAAGTTCGTTCTTTATCAAAATAAGTCGCAGTAAATGTTTCGAGTCGGAAAACGGCCCAAAGGGACCTAAGACACGACTCGAGGCCCATCTTGCGATTTCTTAACCAAATGCCCGTAAAACGTAGGACGGTTTACGCTTGGCGCGCAAGAGAAGATAAATGTCATGTTTCCGCGGATAAATACGGAATTTTGAGGATAATTATGAAGATCGGAAAAAATGGAATATCTCCATTTTTTGCTATGACGGCTTAAGGGCAGAAGAGTAAAAGCGTAAACCGACGTTGGAACGAGTATATAAGGAGTCCTAGGCGAGAGGCATGGAAGAGACTTTTTCAGAGCAAACTTAGCACTTAGAGAAATTAGGCAACTTTCCGTTTTTGTTATTTCGAGCTGCGACTCAATTAGGTTTAGCCGTCTTAGGGTTGCTAGAACTAGGAATCTCGCCGACAGCTCTCGAGCCCAGGCTTATATCTTGTTGTAAACGCTCATACACAAATTCGAAATAAGACTTCTCTTTGCTCTCTTTTTACGATTTTTATACTTTGTCATTATTATCTCGTGTTTGGCTCATGAAGTATGTTTGGAGATACTAGAAATGATCCATTCGTAGCTTATCAAAAGGCGGCAAAGAGTATGTCCGCAAAAAAGGGGTCTGCGAGCATAACAGTATCTGGCGATGATTTGACTCGTGCCAGGAAGGCGAGGGGTGGAGGTGTGGCGACACGGGCGTCATACCAGTCGGCTGAAGTTGTGTGTTTTACGGGGAATCTTCCCGCGGCTCTATCTAACTTAAATCTTCAAGTGTTTCCTCATGATGGTACAACTCTTCCTTCGGGAGAGCCCCTGGAAGTAATCCAGGTACTTTAAGGAGGACTTCTTAGGGTATGTTATTATGATTCTAATTTCTTTCCGTTCCGGCTCTTTGATAGGTTGATGTTGTTTCGTGTAGAACATCTCCCAGCTACATCACCTTGGGGAGCAGCTGTCTCTTGAGAGCTCGTCGATCAGCCGAGAGGAGCTGGAAGAACTGAAGAATCAACTTTCGGAGGAGAAGGCCCAGCGCGTAGCCCGTGAACTTGAGATTCATGATCTTAAGGATAAGATCAAGGATGTGGAGAGGTCGGCCGAGATATCCTCGGCGGATGCATTGAGCGTTGGCAAGAAGAACAAGGAGCTGGAAGAGGCCATGGAAACTCTGAGGCTTGAGACGGTGATGGCTGTAAGCGGGGCAAGAATTACCGCTCGGTGGGAGTTGATGAGAGAATGGTTGCAGAGAAAGAACGACCAATGGGATCTGGCCAAGGCTTTGGCGCAATACAAGACAGTGGTCTTGGAGGAGTCCAAAAATAAAGGTGCCACGGTTCCTACATTTGAGAACGAGCCCACCATTCCTCCGGATTCTGGGATGGGTATCGATTTGAGGCCTGGAGGATATTCCTCCTGAATTTATGTTCTTTCCTTTGTTGTAGTAGCGGCCTTTCTTGGCTTGCTCTGAATTTGTTTGAATGTTGGCCCTGTTGTGGCTTTAAATAAGCTTTTCTGGATTTTCTTTTTCCTTCTTTTGAGATCCTTATATGATGCTTAGATGTTCTCCGGGTCTTGAATCGTCTTCGGAGAGTTGGGCGTTGATCTGACTGTATGGTAAGCCCTTATCGAATTTCGAGCCTTCTTAAGCTTTAGATGATTTTCGAAGGACTCGGGGATCCTGGGTGTCTAGGTTCCTTAGAACCTCTGGACATTAAAATGACCGGACCTCATAGGTCTTGTAAGATTAGGTCTCTTTTGGGACACTTAGGATCGCTTAGAGAGTATAAATAGTGTTGGGACCCGGAGGTCCCTTCTTAGGGTACCCATGGGTTCCTGACCCTAAGGTCCGGAATTGGACTCGTAGTCCCCAGACCCTGAAATCTTTTCTATAAAACCCGTAGGTTTCTTGACCCTGAGGTCTTGGATTTAGACTCGTGGTCTTTGGACCCTGAGGTCTTCTTAAAGATTGTTCTAACCTGTGGGGTTTGTCTTTGTATTGGAGTTGGGCCCGAGCATTATAAAGAACTTGGAGGTTTACCTTTTCCAGGTCCTGAAGAAATTTGTTCAAGACCCGGAGACTTCATAGGGACCCGAAAGTTCTCGATAACCCTGGGGCATTCGGTTTGTATTTTAAAGGGACCGTACGCTGCCACCCTAGGTGAGGCCTCTACCGGTACCTGTGGGGATTTTGTATTCTACCGCTTGTGGCTGGTCAATATCGAGTTCCCGAGCTGCACTCTGCTTTCTGTAGAAAGCCACTATCAGTCTTAGAGGGTGCTGGTGTGGGTGAAAACCCAAGTGCCAGACTTACGCTGTTTTCCACGTCTGGAGAAACAGGATATTATTAAGGTGCTCCCGGACTTTTGCACTTGTTCAGTGGCAATTATACCTCGTGTCCCCTGTATTAACTTAGCACGTAGCGTTTTAATACATGTACCTTTCACATTTTTGGTATTTTAGTTTGGGACCCCGATATGCATGAGGCTATACATGGGTTATAGATAGTATTGACGGCATACTCGGGCTTGCGCAGACCCATTCCTACTTTATGTCTCATACCCGTTTTGTTTTTGTATGGTCGTGCCACTTATCATTGAGGGTTGGCCAGGATCGGAGGTCTCTTTGACCAGATCCAGCTCGTTTCCCGTTTAAGTATTATGGTATTCATACTCTCTTTATAGTTGGAACTATTTTATTATATAGGTTATGCCCGTAGACTTTCAGCATACATATGAGTAGAAAAACATAATGCTTAAATAAAAGATAGAATAATTATATAGAAATCATGGTCCGGAGACCGTACGAGATATCAGCTTGCGTGATACCCCGGTGGTTAGGCCATGTTTTACCTCTTATTGCTGCGTGACCCGTGGGGTTTGACTTGCTTTCGAGATGAATGTCTTCGTTGGAGGGTACCTTCATCCTCTGCAGGGTTCTGCATCTTTTTGAATCTAGGGATCTCGTTTGGGGGCTTTCCTGTCCCAGCCCTTGCGGATCTCTGTGTTGTTGACGTTCGGGGGCCACTGTCTCCTGCCGATTGAGTTTTTCAGTGCTTCCATGAAGCATGTAGTCGCATTCATCCACTGGAGCAAATGGGTTCGGAGGTCCCCTATCTCCGTCTGGTGCCTGCTGGGAGCTCTCTTCCGAGGGGGTTTTGATCGAGGTGTTCGCGCCCCATTTGTTTATCTGCAAGACCGCTGACTGATAACTGTTGAATCTTCTGGTTATCTTGTCTATGTAAGGCGGAGGACGAGGGTCCTGTGTGGACCAGATTTTTCAAGCAGGTGCAGCCTTGCGGGGTTTTAGGGGAGACCATGCGAACCGGTCGACGTAAGCTCTCTGGGAGTTTTTTGGATATAGGATCCGGATCCTGCAGAAGGTTCCTGGATTGTCCATGTTGTTGACCCCTGATTCCCGATTCTGCGGGATCTGAGGTCTCCTCTGTAATTGCTATAAGACCCTTGTCTTCCCCTTTAAGGTGGTCTGGTAGCATGACCTAGAATTCTCCTGGTCTCCTCGGATTGCTCTGATGCCCCAGGGTGTAGGGAACTTCACTATTTGATGGAGGGTTGAGGGAACTGCTCCCATGTCGTGAATCCAGGATTGTCCTAAGATCATGTTGTATGCTGATTGGCAGTCCACGACCAGGAATTTGGTAGATAGGTTGATCCCCTCAGCATATACTGGAAGAACAACCTCCCCAGCGGTTTACTTGACCTCGCCACTGAACCCGATGAGTGGGGTTACCTTGCGCGTCAAGGTATTCTCCTCTAACCCTAGGACTTGGTATGTAACACCCCCGATCCGGAATAAATAAAAGTTAATTAGTTTGCCATGCACCAATCAAACAAGAACATGCACGACGAACTAAAGAACTCTAACCAGATCGAAGATACTACTACCACGTGCCCGAACATTTGATCCGAGGTTCCCAGATCAGATCCGAAATCCTAAGATCATATATCCAAGAACGGGTTTCCTAGAGATTCCAAGTTAAGGCTTTGCAACCCGAGTTTGAAACCGTTAGTTAGTTCGTCCCGGACTAGGACTAGTATCATATGGAATCCAAGCATTTCACAAACCTTTTCTTTTTCATATACTTTAAGTTCAACCACATCAAAACTTTATACATGCTCGGCCGAAGTTCAAAACCATATCTTACATATTACAAAACGTACATGTTTGCAAAAGGTAGCAAATCTACACCAACAGCTTTGTGCTCCTCCGATCCCAAATGGAACCTACTACTACGGGTTACCTGCAAAACAAAGAGTCTAATGAGCAACTATTTTTCTCAGTGAGTAGGGTTTCCTAACAATTATTTATCCCCCCATTATGCATCAAACATTAAGCAACAAGGATCAATTATATTAAGAAATATGCAATGCAAAAATAAAGCAATCATGTAAACAAGCATCCACTCTTCACGAGTGGTTAGATCATTATCGATAATCGAGGACTGCCTCTCGCCATTGGTTCCTATCTCGATACGAAGTCCATAACACATCCCTTCTTGCGCCCATTGACTCTAAACACAAAGTCTAAAAAGCCGAGGGCCCGGATAACACACTTGCCGCATCGTCATGTAGCTACACTGTCGAGGGTAGCTAACCCTATCACACGTGTCTTCGCGTCCTGCCCGGAACTAATTTTGGTAAGGCCCCGGACAAGGCACAGGCATCGAGTGGACACCAATGACTCTCACGACACTTCACCCGAGTGTCGGACTCTCACGGATCAAGTCCGTGGATTTACGGGTTTCCCCGTTAAGATATGATCAAACATGTTAAATTATCTGAACCGAGGCCCAAACAATAAAATGCAATGACATAAGTATATGCAACACAACATCAATGTATCACAATCATGTTATACCCCTCGAGCCGAACCCCGACGATATAACTCAATATCTTTCACAAACATCAATCATTATCATATCATTATATATCTAAACGTGCAACCTAGCAATGCATTAACCAATACTCTTGTTTTGCAGGCGCTGGTCGCACACACAACAATCATAACCCATAACCGAGACTCACATCAACACTTAGATGAAAGTTTTGGACTGGAAACGCTTCTATTTCGCGTCCGACACAACTTAGAGCTTCTATCAATTTAATCCTTAAGGTTTGGATGCTCTCGGGTTCTCTCGGGTTTCCTATTGTCGAGTTTTTAGTGTGGGAACTAAACCATGGGGTGTGGGGTATTTATAGGTGATGGGAATGACTAAGGGGAGATTAAGGTCGTGGGTAGGCAAGCAGGAGCTGTCCTGGCTGCCCCATGCAACCAATTGGAGACAGGTTAGTGTGTAGCCACAATTCTGTCCAATAAAAATCAGATTTGTGGCCAGCCACCAAATCAGCAATAAGAAAGAAACATGAGCTGCGTGGACCACGTCCAATCAATAAGAGACATATTACAAGCTTCTGTAAGGAGTAAATCAGGCTGCTGCATCCTCCAGCAGCTCCTGGACACACCGAAACACTGTAAACGGACCCAAACGAGCCATAGTTAATTACGAACGCCTAGTTATCTCATCTGGATTGATGAAGATGTTTCTCATTGGCCAAAACCTTGCTTTCCCTATACCTAAATTGTTCTAAAATTATTCTAAGGTCATTCCTATCTTTAGGCCCTATAATAAATTTTCGATTAATTTTCTCGTCCGACTAGGACGTTCTAGGCCAAACCACGAGCATTTTCAATCCACTAAACTTCCTGAAGAATTTATTTCTTCAGATGGAAAAATATTCTAAGACTTTCTAAATTTTTCTTATGTACCTTGGGATCCACAAACATCCACGGGAAAAGATCAATCCGACTTCCACTTACTTGAGTAATTTTCTCGGCTGTTACAAGATTTTTAAAGAGGGTTAGTACATTCTCCCCCTCTTAATAGAATTCGTCCCGAATTCTTAGTGGTTTGATGCTCCACCGATCTGATCTTCATCATCTTCCAAAAACAGTTCAGGATGAGTTGCTCTAAACCTCTCTTCATCTTTCCATGTCACAATTACTCGACGCTGTTTTCCCCAAAATACTTGCACTTGAGGAATCCCTTGATTCTTCAGTTTTCTTATTCGTCTTTCTCCGATTCGAAGTGCTCCTTCAGGGTAAGTGAGGTTGGAACGAAGGTTTTCAACTCGTTGCGGCTCTACTTCGGTAGGATCTCGTATATGCCTTCTTAACATTGAGACATGGAAAACTGGGTGAAGTGCCATATCTGATGGTAACTCTAATTGATAGGCTACTTCTCCAACCCGTTGCATCACTCGATATGGTCCTATATATCGAGTGGCTAACTTTCCCACTTTTCCGAATCTATCTCTCCCTTTCTGTGCGGCCTCCTTCAAATATACCCAATCACCAACTTGAAATATTACTTCACGTCTATTCTGATCGGCATACTTCTTCTGCCTGTCTTGAGCTTTCTTCATATTCTCCCGGACAATCTTTATCTTTTCTGTTGTTTCATCTAGTACATCTGGTCCTAACATATGTCTTTCTCCAACTTCAGCCCAACACAGTGGTGTGCGGCAAGGTCGTCCATATAATGCCTCATATGGGGACATTCCAATACTTGCATGGTAACTGTTGTTATAAGAGAACTCTACCAAAGGTAAATATTGTTCCCATGTACCTGGCCAGTCTAAAACACACATCCTTAGCAAATCTTCCAAGGTTCTGATTGTTCGCTCCGTATGCCCGTCAGTTTCAGGGTGAAACGCCGTACTCATATGAAGATCAGTCCCCAATACTTGCTGGAAAGCTCTCCAGAATTGAGCCGTAAATCTTGGATCACGATCAGATACTATGTTGGCAGGAACTCCGTGTAATCGTACTATCTCCTTTAAGTAAACTTCTGCCAGTACTTCTACCTTGTCAACAATTCTAATGGGTAGAAAATGAGCAGTCTTAGTTAGTCGGTCTACCACCACCCATATAGTATCATTCCCTCTTCCTGGTGCTCGAGGTAGTCCTGTTACAAAATCCATAGCCACTGACTCCCACTTCCATTCTGGGATTGGTAGGCTTTGCAATAATCCTCCCGGCACTTGATGGTCAGCCTTAATTTGTTGGCAGGTCTGGCACTGAGCTACCCACTTAGCAACTGATCGTTTGATTCCTGGCCAGTGATAGTATCGACGTATATCCTGGTACATCTTGGTGCTTCCAGGATGAATACTTAATATTGAGTGGTGTGCGATACTCAAGATTTCTTCTCGTAACTCCTTTCCTACAGGTACGGTTATCCTTCCGTTCAGTAGGAGGGTTCTTTCATCACCCAAATGATAACCACTATCATATCTTCCGCATGATTCTTCAAGTTCTTTTATAATCTTCTTTAGCTTCACATCTTCCTTCTGCTCTTCTAGAATTCTTTGCAGGAGGTTTGCTTGATTCACTGCTCGCAATCCCAATGGCTCGCTGCCCTCGCCTTCTATGGCTGAAAGACTAATAATCTTGAATTCTGCGTTTAAGGCTTCTAAGTCCTTCTCAATAGCTGTATCACTTCTCCTCCGACTCAGTGCATCTGCTACCACATTCGCCTTTCCTGGGTGATATTGGATTTGTAAGTCATAGTCCGTGATAAACTCCATCCACCTCCTTTGTCTCAAATTCAAATCTGACTGAGTAAAGAGATACTTGAGACTCTTGTGATCAGTAAAGATTTGAATCGTCTCGCCATAAAGATAGGATCTCCATATTTTTAAAGCAAATACCACTGTGGCCATCTCTAGATCGTGAGTGGGGTAATTCTCCTCGTGCTTCCTTAACTGTCTTGAACCATAGGCGATGACCTTTTCATCCTGCATCAGTACACAACCCAGTCCTACTCGAGAAGCATCAGTGTATACTGTGTAAGGTCTTCCTGGAGTAGGTAATGCAAGAATAGGTGCTGTTTTCAAAGCTTCCTTTAATTGTGTAAAAGCCTTTTCCTCTTTCAAATCCCATTCAAATGATATATCTTTCCCAGTCAGCCTCGTCAAGGGTTTGGCCATGATGGAAAAGTTCCTCACAAACTTTCGATAATACCCAGCCAATCCTAGAAAGCTTCGAACCTCGGTACCGCTGGTAGGGTGTGGCCAGTCCTTAACTACTTTAACCTTTTCAGGATCTACTGCAACTCCCTTCTCTGACACTCGATGAACAAGGAATCCAATCTCCCTTTTCCAGAAACTACATTTACTAAACTTGGCGAACAACTTATGGCTTCTTAATCGCTCTAATACCTTTTGGAGGTGCTCTGCATGTTCCTCTTTACTCTTGGAATAAATAAGTATATCATCAATAAAGATGATTACAAATTTATCCAAGTACTCATGAAATATATCATTCATCAAGCGTATGAAAGCAGCTGGCGCATTAGTAAGACCAGAAGGCATTACCACAAATTCATAGTGGCCATACCAAGTCCTAAAAGCCGTCTTCATGATATCAAACTCTGATATTGGGATTTGATGATATCCCGATGCCAAATCTATCTTTGAGAACCAGCTTGCCCCATGAAGCTGATCCAACAATTCATCGATCCTTGGCAAGGGATACTTGTCCTTAACTGTAACATTGTTAATCCCTCTATAATCGATGCATAACCGCATGGTACCGTCTTTCTTCTTTACAAATAAGACTGGTGCTCCCCATGGTGAAGAACTCGGTCTGATAAATCCTTTTTCTATCAAATCTTCCAACTGCTTATTTAATTCAGCAAGCTCAGCTGGAGCCATTCGATAAGGTGCCTTAGCTATTGGGGCTGCTCCTGACTCTAATGTAATGGTGAAAGGATCACTTCGTGGTAGGGGCAATCCTTCCAATGGCTGGAATACATCCCGGTATTCTTTTACTACTGCTATCTCTTCCAACTTTGTCCCTTCATTCAATTCTCCTCCAAGGGTAGTTAGAGTTACAAGATATACCTCGCCCTCGATCAAATCTTTCTCAACTCTTATGGCAGATACAAGTGACACTCCAGCACTTGGATATATTCCATAGTATGTCGTTGATTGTTGTCCGCTTTCTTCAAGTGTAATTCTTCCTTGACCACAATCCAACTGTGCGTAGTATCTCGACAGCCAGTCCATGCCCAAAATCACTTCGTGTTGTCCTAAAGGAATAACTAGCAGGTCTGCAGGATATACCGTTGATCCCACATAGATTGGGATCCCAAGTACACAACTATCGGCACAAAGGTTATGGTTCCCAGGGGTTCTAACTAAAACACCTACCTTTACTCTAGTAAAGGTTCCCTTAAAACTCGACACTACCTCAGGTATCCCAAAGCTATGTGTGGCACCCGAGTCGAAGAGAACATGCACATAAACTCCACCAACACACAATGTTCCTAAACAATATTTATTTCACATTTTATATTTCATGCATCAAATTCACACAAACAAGCAATGAGTTAAAACCCTAGTTACCTGTGATCGGTCCCTGATGGGGCTGTTGTGGTTCGGGTTTTCCTAACTCTAAAGCATTAACTTGCTTTCCAACTGACTGTCGATTCAGGGCTGGTTCAATCGCTAGTCTAGTGGGTGGTGCTGGAAGCGTAACTTGTCTCTTATGGGGACAACTGTTGGCATAATGCCCTTTCTCACCACACGAGAAACAAGTAATATAATCAGGGGCTTTTCTTCCCTGACTATAAGGACAACTGCTAGAAAAATGTCATGTACCACCACAAGTGTAACACACATCTGGGCCATTCGTAAACCGTCTGTCATTCCTTCTTCCTCGGCCTCTCTCTCGATTAAATTGTCCTTTATTATTCATTCTTCGTACTCCTAGCCCTTCAGTTCTGCGAGATGGCGCTGCATGTTTCATCATGGCTTTCTCCTTTTTCATACCTTCTTCAACATTTACCGCTATCTCCGCCAATTCATAAAGGGTATGAAACTTCACTACTTGCAGTCGGCTAGCCAAATCCGCTCGCAATCCTCTTATAAACCTTCGAATTAGTGCACCTTCATTCCTTGCTCCATAAGGAGAATATTTCCTTAGCTTTGTAAACTCTGCCTCATACTCCCTGACTTTCCGGTTGCCTTGAGTTAACTCGAAGAATTGAATCTCCAGCCGGTCTTTTGCTTCAGGTGGGAAGTATTTCCGTTCAAATTCCGTTTTAAAATCTTCCCAGTCGATCTCTCTTCCCATATAGTATTCTTCCACGTTATCCCACCAATCAGAAGCATCTTTGGTCAAGTAGTATATTGCCACATCCTTCTTTAAATTATCAGGGAAGTGGATGGCCCGAAAGTTTTTCTCCAAATTCCTCAGCCATGTTGACGCTTCGAAGGGATCTGTTCCTCCAGTATATCTAACGGTTCCAAATTTCTTCATTAACGTGACCATCTTCAGGTAATCAGGAGGGGAGGATGGTCTTCGCTCTGATGATTCACCGGTTCTATGATCAAGTCTATCTAGCAAGCCTTGTACTAATACTATAAGGATCAGAACTCCCATATGTCCTCTGTTCTTGCCTACAACGTGGGTCGGGCGTCCTTTCCCGGTGCATGAACTCAGATTCATTCCGCCCTTGGATTATCTGTTGTTGCATAATTCCGCCTTGATCCATACATATCAAGTGCTTAATTCCTCTCCCTCAGATCCTCATATCGTTCTTCTTGCTCATAGCCCATATGTGAATCCGTCGGATTTGTCCCGGTAAACTCATGTTCGTATTCATAGCAATGGTTATTTCCTTGTGCTATCGCAGAATCATCTGTTACCTCAAGGTTTGAATAGACTCTGCGGTTTTCAGAATTACGTTGTCCATATCTTGGTGGTGTCATCATTAGCTCCTCACTCCTTGTACGTCTTGGAAACATACTGCAGTACAACCCATGGTAAGTACTAATCTCAACTTATCTAACAAAGGAGCATGTTGGTTTCCTATTCTACCTTTTGCGACACCTTTGACTCGATAAATTATTGAAAACAGGTTCCCAAGTGAGCAAAGTGAACCATGCTCTGATAGCACCTTCGTTGTAACACCGCCGATCCGGAATAAATAAAAGTTAATTAGTTTGCCATGCACCAATCAAACAAGAACATGCACGACAAACTAAAGAACTCAAACCAGATCGAAGATACTACTACCACGTGCCCGAACATTTGATCCGAGGTTCCCAGATCAGATCCGAAATCCTAAGATCATATGTCCAAGAACGGGTTTCCTAGCGATTCCAAGTTAAGGCTTTGCAACCCGAGTTTGAAACCGTTAGTTAGTTCGTCCCGGACTAGGACTAGTATCATATGGAATCAAAGCATTTCACAAACCTTTTCTTATTCATATACTTTAAGTTCAACCACATCAAAACTTTATACATGTTCGGCCGAAGTTCAAAACCATATCTTACATAAAACAAAACGTACATGTTTACAAAAGGTAGCAAATCTACACCAACAGCTTTGTTCTCCTCCGATCCCAAATGGAACCTACTACTACGGGTTACCTGCAAAACAAAGAGTCGAATGAGCAACTATTTTGCTCAGTGAGTCGGGTTTCCTAACAATTATTTATCCCCCCCCCCATTATGCATCAAACATTAAGTAAAAAGATCAATAATATTAAGAAATATGCAATGCAAAAATAAAGCAATCATGTAAAAAAGCATCCACTCTTCACGAGTGGTTCGATCATTATTGATCATCGAGGACTGCCTCTCGCCATTTGTTACTATATCGATACGAAGTCCATAACACATCCCTTCTTACGCCCATTGACTCTAAACACAAAGTCTAAAAAGCCGATGGCCCAGATAACACACTTGCCGCATCGTCATGCAGCTACACGGTCGAGGGTAGCTAACCCTATCACACGTGTCTTCGCGTCCTGCCCGGAACTAATTTTGGTAAGGCCCCAGACAAGGCACGGGCCTTGAGTGGACACCAATGACTCTCACGACCCTTCACCCGAGTGTCGGACTCTCACGGATCAAGTCCGTGGATTTACGGGTTTCTCCGTTAAGATATGATCAAACATGTTATATTATCTGAGCCGAGGCCCAAACAATATAATGCAATGATATAAGTATATGCAACACAACATCAATGTATCACAATCATGTTATACCCCTCGAGCCGAATCCCGACGATATAACTCAATATCTTTCACAAACATGAATCATTATCATATCATTATATATCTAAACGCGCAACCTAGCAATGCATTAACCAATACTCTTGTTTTGCAGGCGCCAGTCGCACACACAACAATCATAACCCATAACCGAGACTCACCTCAACACTTAGATGAAAGTTTTGGACTGGAAACGCTTCTATTTCGCGGCCAACACAACTTAGAGCTTCTATCAATTTAATCCTTAAGGTTTGGGTGCTCTCGGGTTCTCTCGGGTTTCCTATTGTCGAGTTTTTAGTGTGGGAACTAAACTAAGGGGTGTGGGGTATTTATAGGTGATGGGAATGATTAAGGGGAGCTTAAGGTCGTGGGTAGGGAAGCAGGAGCTGTCCTGGCTGCCCCATGCAACCAATTGGAGACAGGTTAGTGTGTAGCCACAATTCTGTCCAATAAAAATCAGATTTGTGGCCAGCCACCAAATCAGCCAATAAGAAAGAAACATGAGCTGCTTGGACCACGTCCAATCAATAAGAGACATAGTACCAGCTTCTGGAAGGAGTAAATCAGGCTGCTGCATCCTCCAGCAGCTTCCGGACACACCCGAAACACCGTAAACGGACCCAAACGAGCCATAGTTAATTACGAACGCCTAGTTATCTCATCTGGATTGATGAAGATGTTTCTCATCGGCCAAAACCTTGCTTTCCCCATACCTAAATTGTTCTAAAATAATTCTAAGGTCATTTCTATCTTAAGGCCCTATAATAAATTTTCGATTAATTTTCTCGTCCGTCTAGGACGTTCTAGGCCGAACCGTGGGCATTTTCAATCCACTAAACTTCCTGAAGAATTTATTTCTTCAGATGGAAAATTATTCTAAGACTTTCTAAATTTTTCTTATGTACCTTGGGATCCACAAACATCCACGGGAAAAGATCAATCCGACTTCCACTTACTTGAGTAATTTTCTCGGCTGTTATAAGATTTTTCCTTGTCTGCGTTTTACTCTTTAAAGAGGGTTATTACATGGTACGCCGTCAGCAAGATGATATTGCTGGAGGACCCGTTGTCTACTAGTATTTTTTTCACCAAACAGTTCGCTATGGTGAGAGAGACAACTAGAGCGTCATGGTGGGGAGCTAATATCTTCTCTTACTCCTTGGCTGTGAAGCTTATCTCGTCGGTACCTAGAAGTAGGCGTTTAGGTTTGAGCAGTCTCTTCTTCGCAGCTGCATGAATCACGCCACTTACGCCAGAGCCTCCTGAGATGACATGAATCACCCGGTCCTGGCGAGGTGGTGAGCTTGGTGCGTCTCCTTTGGATTTCCCCGATGCTTCTTTGCTAAAATGAGCCTTGGCTTTCTCTGAAAGGAATTCTCGGAGATGCCCCTTTTGGAGCCGTTTGTTGACCTCGATATTCAGGGCGACGCAGTCTTCAGTTTTGTGGCCATGATCACGATGGAAGTCGCACCAGAGTCCCGGGTTCCGGAACGAGCCAGGTGCTTTCATCTTTGGGGGCCACTTGACCTGTTGGCCTATCTGCCTCAGCGTTATGACCAGCTCTGGTGTGGATATTGAGAGATGGGAGATATCGGGCCAGGCAGACATAGACATGCCCTCTTCTTTTTCTAATGGTCGGTATTGGAACCTGCCCTGGTTCCTGCTTCCAGAGTCCTTGGATCCCTTTTGGGAGGATCTTTCTTCTCGGTCTCCCCGGTCTGATCGGGTGGACCTTTGATCCTGTTTGGGTTGAGCCTTGGCGCGGATAGCGACGTCCTCTTCCCACTTCACCTGTGCCCACGCTCGGGATAGCACATCCTCCATGGTTTTGCAAGGGTACATGGTTAGCTCTTTGTAGAGCCCTCCGTCTGGAAGTATGCCTTTCTTGAAGGCAGAGATTGCGGTAGGGATACTGCATTCAAGGACCGCTACTTTCTCTTGATTGAAACGGGCTATGTAGTCCAGCAGGGGTTCTGCTCGATGCTGGAGGATCTCGTAGAGACCGTCTGAAGTCTTCTCCAGGCTCCTGCTACTCGCGAATTGTTCTACGAACTTGTAGGGAGATTGATGTACCATTGCAAGGCGGGTCCAATTAGAGTGGAGCCAAACCCTTTACACGTGATAGCTTCACGGGAATCCTTGGGGAGCGCAACTCCTAGCATCCTCTGTTTATATTGTGCGATATGATCATCGGGGTCTCCAGTACCATCGTACATATTGATGCTGGGGAAGGAGAATTTCTGAGGCATCTCGACTGAGGCGATCTCCTCCGTGAAGGGAGTATCTGTCTACGAGTCGGGGTTGCTCCTCCGGATTGGGGGAGATATTCCTGGTAGACGTTCCACCATGGATTGCATGGCGTCGAACCTCTTGGAAAACATCTGCTCCAGATGGGCGGTTATGGAAGACTTGGCTGCCGTCTTCTTGGGTTCTTCTTTCTTGGGTTCAGGTTTGGAATCACTTTCCTCGAGGTCATAGATCTGGTGATCCTCGATCCCTTCTAGTGTTGCCCCAGCCGCCCCGGATGCATGAGTCGCGTTAGTGGTGCCTTCTCCGGTGTTGGGAGTGCTCAGGCTTCCCATAGGTCGAACCCGAGTGTTGAAGCGACGCTTCTTGTTCCTCGCCGTGTTGGGAGCTTTGTTCTGGTCTCCGAGTGCAGCGTTCTCCGTCTGTAGTTGGTTGAGTTTCTCGGCGCTTAACTCAAGCTGTTTGGAGTGTTCACCAAGTTTTTCCTTCAGGCTCTGAACCTCGGAGGAAAGCTCTAGATTTTCGGTTGTTTCCCGAGCCTTGTCCAAGTCGGTTACTTGGCTTTGCAGTCCGTCGATATGTCGTTGAAGCTTGGCTTCTGTTAGGGTAGATTCTGATGGATTGTCTTGCTCATCCACCGCCATTGTCACGTATCTTAGATTACTCCCCTCCTTCTAGCACCAAACTGTTAAGGGATTTTTGAGTAGGCTCTTTGTGAGTACCACTGAACGATGGATAAGCTAGTAAACCGAGGGTGTTTATATGTATTTTGTGAGGATTTAGAGATGATAATGAAGAAATAGGCTTGAAGAGACTTTTACTAGATAGAACGAACAAGATTACAAGGTATTGAGTAAGAACCCTAATTTTAGCCATCTAGTTCTATTCTCTAAGCCTTGGACAAGTCGATCCCTTGCTTGAGGGCTGTTTTCGCTCTTATATAGTCGTCTAGAAGTCGGTTTCATTAGGTTAAACTCTTCCATATTCGGAAATATGGAAGGTTTCTCCTTGTCAGAAGTTTTCTATTTCTTGGAAGGAAGCAGGGTCCAGGGACCGAGCTTAAGATTCCCTCCGGCGGGGACCCGGGGTACCCGTTTATCAGGGATCCGGGGATCTGAGTCATGTCCAGAGGCTGGGGGAAATAATACCGGGATATTTTTTCCCAACAAACATAGCTTTGAAAATTTTTAAATGCATCAAAAACCCTATCTTTTGTTTTGATGAGTGTTAACCAGGCGTATTTGGATTTTTCATCAATGAATGTGACATAATACTTATAATCATCCCTAGATAAACAAGGCGCAGTCCAAATATCAGAGTGAATCAAATCAAAGCAATTCTCATAATTAGTGGATGATCTTTGAAACACTGTCCTACAATGTTTGCCCAAAATACATGCCTCACAATCATTATTTTTAATCATGACATCTAGTAACATAATGCTTAAAGCTCTAACATGTGGATGTCCAAGTCTAGCATGCCATAATGCATCTTTACTTAAGGAAGAAACAGAACTAAAAGAGAAACAAAACTTGAGATGGGACTAAGATCTTCAAGCATATAAAGGTCTCCTTTGGTTGCTCCTTGCCCAATCAACTTACTGCTTTTAATATCCTGAAACTTAACATCATCAGGACTAAAGATAACTTTGCATTGAAGATCAATGGTGCACCTTTTGACAGATAAAAGATTAAAAGTAAACTCAGGCATGAAAAATACTTTTGAATCCTTATCAAACAGTTTAAGTTTACCAATTCCTCTAATAGGAATTCTATCTCCATTAGCAATCATAACATGTTCATGAGCCGGTTCTATGTCTTTAATCAGGTTATTATCACTAATCATATGATGCGATGCACCAGAATCAATGATCAAAGGTTTATACATGTTTCTAGTAATTTCAGTCTTTGATGGTTCATTTTGTTTTATCAGGTTTCCTAGTAATCCTAACATCTTACTAGTTATACTAGGCTCACTAGCAGTAGTGTAGGTGCTTTTAAAATGTCTAGTAACTTATAAGTATTACTAGGATTACTAGCAGCAGTGTAAGAGCTTTAAAAAAATGTCTAGTAATTTATCAGTATTACTAGGCAATGTATGAGCAGCGTATGAGTATCCAAGGGTGTTTCCGAGGGTGTTACCAGACTCCTTAAGAGCTTTAAAGAAGGCTTCAAGGTCAGCTCTCTTGAACACTTCCTGATCCATACCCTTTCCAATCAGTTGATGAGGCGCCAAGGCTCTACCTTTACTTTCACCCACCTTAGCGCCTGAGCTAGCTCCGGATGAACGAGCACCGTTTGCTTCAGCAGAAAGATTAGCCTTTGCTTCCCTATCCCTGTTGACCCCGCATGGCCTGAGGTGAGGATGTAGGATCCAACACTCACTCTTCTTGTGCCCGGTCCTCTTGCAATGCTCACAGCTTCCCTCATACTTTTCATACTTCCTTCCTGAGCCTCTGTATGCAGCCTTGTTTGCTTGCAATCCTTCAGCTTGATAAGCCATAGTAATCTCACCCTTGCCTCCAAACAAGCCAAGAGATCCCTCTTCCTTCTGAAGTTGCGCGCATACTTCCTCCATGGATGGTAGGTTAGGTGATCTCAAGATGTGTTTGATGACATCCTTGTAGCAAGGATCCAATGTCATCAACAACCCAAACACTTGATCTTGTTCTCTTCTTTCCATAAGAGCTTCTTGATCAGTGGTGTTAGGTCGTAGACTTTCAAGTTCAGATCATAATGATCCAAACTTTCCCATGTGTTTGGTGAGCTCTCCTCCATCTTGCTTCATGGAGTTGATGACTCTCTTCAGCTCAAACACACGGCTGATGTTGGAGACGTTTCCAAACGTCTTTAAGAGGGTCTCCCACAAGTGTTTGGGAGTCTCACAGTAGCTGTAAGCTTCAAGGAGAGGGACATCAAGAGATCCTTGCAGCACGAAGAGCACCATCAAGTCTTCTTGTACCCACTTCTTCGCTTCAGCTTTGGTGAGAGTCTTTTCCTCTTCACCTTCTTCAGTTTATTTGGCCACTGGCTTCGGACCATCATCACTGATGTGGCTCCACAGCCCTAGCCTTACAATGGTAGTCTTCACCAATCTAGACCACAAGAGGTAGTTTGAACCACCCTTCAACGCAACCGGGAAAGTAACTAGCTTGCTGAAGTTGTTTCCTTCCATCTTCTCTTGCTTGAACCAGAAATGACCAGAAAGCTTCAAACATGCAACTCAGCTGAAGAACACACAGTACCAGACTTCAAGAACACACGAACTCAAAGCACAGCACCACATGACTCAACTTTATCACACAGCTACACGGAACCCTCAAGAACACAAGAACAAGAACACAAGGACACAAGAGCTAGAGAAAGGAAGAAATGGAACGAGGTTTCTCAATACCAAAGCCAACCTGGCTCTGGTACGATATGATTTTAGAGAATATAGTAGGTATTGAGATATTAAAGGTAGATTAAAGAAGGTTAATGGGAGATATGTAGAGAGATTAGGTAGTAATCATGTTTAAGAGTATTTAAGAATCATCATGAACAAGAGAGAGAGTCTAGAGGGATAATCCCATACTTCTTAATTATTAATCTGATCAGAGTTTACAATATATATGAGGAGGCAACACTAGGATGAGGGTTTTATAAAGTGGCACTATTACAAGAGATAAGGTTTGCTTTAATTCAAATCATACAATGAGATTCTTCCCTGTGCATAAAGCTCCTTTTGCTTTATCCAGCTCTTCTCCAGCCTGTCACACGCACCTCCTTTTTCCTTGCAACGGACTGATGCCTTAGCTAAGGGAATAGGGATTCTCTTCTTCTTCCAAAGTTACCCGGGTAACTAGTATAACTAGTATACTAGTATTACTAGGGTAACTTTGGTTTACCCTTTGTAAGTTACTCGGATAACTAGTATTACTACGGCCTCTTCTGTTAGGGGATTTTTGTGTAGGCTCTTTGTGCGTACCACGGAACGATGGACAAGTTGATTTGTTGGGTAGATTTAAGAGTGTTTCATGAGGATTTAGAGAGATTGAAGAAAATATAGACTTGAAGAGATCTTTATTACATAGAACAAGCAAGGATTACAAGTATATTCGTATGAACCCAAACCTAGCCGCCTAAGTATAATCTCCAAGTTCCAAGGTTTTCATCTCCTGCTTCAGGGCTGTTGTAGCTCTTATATAGTCGTTCGAAAGTCGGTTTCATTAGGTTAAACTCTTCCATATTCGGAAATATGGAAGGTTCTCCTTGTCGGAAGTTTTCCATTTCCTGGAAGGGAGCAGGGTCCATGGATCGAGCCTAGGGTTCCCTCTGGGGGGACCCGGGGAAGCCGTTTACTAGGGATCCGGGGATCTGAGTCCTGCATGGAGGCTAGGAGAAATATACCGGGATATTTTTCCCCAACAGTTTGCCCCTTATTTCTCGACTTTGTCATCGAAATCTAGGAATAACATGTGCACTCAAGTCAACCGGGGTTACTTATTCTCAGCAGGCTCCCTTTAGGCATGACCTTGTTCCGCTAGTCATGTTAGCCTAGGTTCCACTCAAGTCGGAACTCATTCTGAACCCAGGTAAGGACCGCTTCCTTCGTGGCAGTTGATGTCTAATAGTAGTTTCTTCTGCCTTTCTGGAAATGGTGACACCGGAGCAGATTTTCACTTCGGGGGTCCGTTAGATCGTGGAGGAGAGCGAAAGTGTGGCATCTTTACTTCTTTCAGTCCTGTCGCAAGGAATTCTTCTGAAGATTTGGAAATATCCGACTTCGTTTTTCCAGGCTCCAAGAAAGGAAAGAGCTAGGCGTATATTTAGGATTTCTGATGCGTGGAGCTTTATTCATCATCAGCTTGAGAAGATGAACTCCGATCTTTCTCCTTCGTTCGTGGGTGGTCGCGTAAGGCCTTGCCGTCTGTTTGCTGATCCATTCTCATCGCCTATTGTTTCCTTTGGAACGGCTTCCGAAACAGGTAGTGAGGCGATCCCAATGGCGCCTTTGAAGCAACGCGAACGCTTTACTATTGACGATGGCCCGCGCTCTGAGATTTGTGAGGGAGACTTGAAGGCGATACAGAAGAAGTATGGGATCCATTCCTCGGTGCATATGAGGAGTCCTTCCGAGTTCGAACGCGCGCCTGATGGAGGACCGGGAGAGATTGCTAACTATGAGGCGTATTTAGTGGCAGGCTTCCGGGGGATTGTTCCTTCGCTGGTGGCTGAGGTATCTTCGTTTTTCGGTTTCTGCCCTTCTCAGCTTACTCCCTTGTCCTGGAAGATTTTGATGTCAATCCAGGTACTCGGGGAGCTTCATGGTCCTGAGACCGGGATTCACGAGGTGCTATATTCCTATCGCTTTGCCCCTTGGAGGATAGTGCCTGGGTTTTACCACCTTCAACCTCGTGATGGTGCTCCTGTAGTTGAGGAACCTCGGAGAGGTATTCAGAGTCATTCTTCTTTCAAGAATAATTGGAGTGGTCGATACATGTTTATGAAGATCCAGGAACTCTTCCATTACCCTACTTTCTGTCGTACAGTTGGTGAGTCTCGCTTCCTGCACCTTTTCCCTTTGTAGTTGATCTGTTGATAGTCGGTTTTGTTCTCAGATGTATCTCGTCCGGTATCTTTTCTTGGGGAAGTGATGGCAAAGAAGATGTTGATGAATCTCGGCGCTTTCGTGGGGTGCACTTTTTGATGAGCAAGGAGGTCCTGCGCCATAGTCGTCTCTGGGGTAAACGTTTACTCTTTAATCCCTGTTCGGGTCAAAAACGGTTACGACGAAGTTAACGTCCAAATCTCCGCAGAATACAAGTATGTCTTTCCGCAACAAATCGTGCTCGGTCAAGAGAAACGTCACAACGTATGTTCTCGAGATAAAGCTTTGTTTGAATTCTATTTGGATCAAACATAAGCCGTCGGAAACATATTAAACCAGCTACGGATAAGTTCGAGTATGATGATCGGAACACGGACAAACCAAGCTCGGTCATTACGCAACTACCGCACATGCACACTATACGGTCACTACGTAGCGACCGAACTCGAGCCAAGCTTGGTCGCTATGTAGCGACCGAGCGTCCGTCCCGCTCAGTCGTTACGTAGCCACCGAGCTCGAGCCAAGCTTGGTCGCTATGTAGCGACCGAACGTTGTTGGGGTCAAAAACGGTCATGACGGAATTAACACCCGAAAACCCTCGGAAATCGTATTTCCGAAAAGATAGTAAAAGAAAAATATGATTTCGTAAAAATTAACCAATACGAAGTTTTTACGAAGAAGTATCCTTAAAGGCTCAAAGTGGACAAACCAAGCTCGGTTATTGAGCAACTACCGCACATGCACGCTTTCTGGTCGCTACGTAGCAACCGAGCTCGAGCCAAAGCTGGGTCGCTACGTAGCGACCGGGCTCAAGCCAAACCTCGTTCGCTACGTAGCGACCGAGCTCTTCCGAAACGTCGATACGACACCAGTCCATGCATTCTCGTCAAACCTTCGATGCTATCTCCCGAAGACCGTAGCAAACTCGGTTCATGTTTTCCGCTGTTCTAAATCAACGAACAAAGTTTGCGGATTAAAACCGCGGAAAGTTTGTTCTTTAACGAAAGAAGTCTCAGTAAACGCTTCGAGTCGGAAGACGGCCCAAAGGGACCTAAAACAAGACTCGAGGCCCACCCTACGATTTCTTAACCAAAAGCCCGTAAACTGTAGCACGGCTTATGCTTGGCGCGCAAGGAAGGATAAATGTCAAGTTTCCGCGGATAATTATGATATTTTGATGATAATTATTAAGATCGGGAAAAATGGAATATCTCCATTTTATGCTATGACGGCTTAAGGGCATAAGAGTAAAAGAGCAAGTATATAAGGAGTCGTAGGCGAGAGGCATGGGGAGAGAACTTTTTCAGACAAAACTTAGCACTTAGATCAATTTAGGCAACTTTCCGTTTTTGTTATTTCGAGCTGCGACTCAATTAGGTTTAGCCGTCTTAGGGTTGCTAGAACTAGGAATCTCGCCGACAGCTCTCGAGCCCAGGCTTATACCTTGTTGTAAACGCTCATACGCAAATTCGGAATAAGATCTACTTTGCTCTCTTTTCGATTTCTTATACTTTATCGTTTTTATTCTCGTTTTCTGATTTGCTTGACGTGTGGTATTAGCAGATATCCGGGTCCTCTGAGAAATTAGGGTTTGCCTAGTTTCCTTATTTAAACGGAAATCGACAGTGCAAATTTCTGTTCCCACAGTTTGGCGCTAGAAGGAGGGGGGGGTACGGATCAATCTAACCCGCAAAAGCCACTCAACGATCAGGAACAATATGCAAGACTCGAAATGCGTGAACGTCATCTCGTTCAAGGGGGGAGCAACGGTCGATCAAGCCAAACCTCGAAACGATCTCCTTGTTATCGAGCTGACGATTCGGGATATCAACGTCGCTAGGGTGCTAATCGACATCGGAAGCTCGGCCGATATCATCTTCAAAGATACTCTCGAAAAAATGGGGATCAATCATTCCGAAGTCGCGAAATACCCCAGTCCACTGCTGGGACTTTCGGGGGAAACGACCATGGCTTACGGATCGATTAATCTCACGGTTAAAGCCGGAACCGTGACGAAAATCACAGAATTTCTAGTCGTTGACCGTTCCGCATCTTACAACATTATCATGGGCACGCCAAGGTTGAACGCCATGCGTGCTATCCCATCAACGTACCATCTTTACCTCAAGTTCCCGACCCCTAACGGAGTCGAGGTAATATGGGGAAATCTGAGAGTATCACAGGTGTGTTTCGCCGCAGAACTAAAACGAAAAAAAGACCAGTCCTCGAGATCACTCCTAGAAAAGTGGAGAAAAATATCTCCAACAAAGATATGCGAACCCTAGACGAAAAGCACGAGCCAACTTGCGAACCCGTGGTAACAATCTGTCTCGACGAAGCAATCCTGGAACGCTGCATCAAGATCGGAGCCAATCTCCGCGAGCCTTTGAGGACATAACTCGTAACCTGTCTTAAAAAGAATCTCAATACTTTCGCATGGGCTGCGGAAGATATACCAGGGATCGACATTAACATAACATGTCACGAGCTGAATATCGACCCAATGTTCAAACCCGTCAAACAAAAAAGACGGAAGCTAGGACCCGAACGTGCTTCTGCAGTAAACGACGAGGTCGAAAAATTGCTTAAAGTCGGATCGATAACAGAAGTAAGATACCCAGACTGGCTCGCCAACCCTGTAGTAGTCAAAAAGAAAAACGGAAAATGGCGAGTTTGCGTAGATTTTACCGACCTAAACAAAGGATGTCCAAAGGATAGTTTCCCTCTACCACATATCGATCGATTGGTAGAAGCAACAGCGGGCAACGAGTTCTTATCCTTCATGGACGCCTTCTCAGGTTATAATCAAATTAGGATGAATCCTGACGATCGCGAGAAGCCTGCGTTCATTACCGATCGCGGAACTTATTCCTATAAGGTAATGCCCTTCGGCCTCAAAAACGCTGGCGCAACTTACCAACGACTCGTAAACCGAATGTTCTCCAAACAACTCGGAAAAACGATGGAGGTTTATATCGACGACATGCTCGTCAAATCCCTCAAAGAAAAAGATCACGTGTCATATCTCGAGGAATGTTTTGCTCAGTTAAATTCCCATAACATGAAGCTCAACCCGACAAAATGTAGATTCGCTGTGGCATCAGAGGAATTCCTCGGCTGCATGGTCACATACCACAGCATCGAAGCAAATCCAAAACAGATCAACGTATTAATCGAGATGGCTTCTCCAAAGAATAATCGGGAAGTCCAAAGGCTGACCGGCAGGATCACCGCGCTTAACCGATTTATTTCACGATCAACAGACAAGTGCCTGCCCTTCTACGATGTCTTGCGAGGAAATAGAAAATTCGAATGGTCAGAAGAATGCGAAAACGCCTTCCAACAGCTGAAGCGTTATTTAGCTACTCCTCCAGTCCTCGCAAAACCCATGGAAGGGGAGCCTTTATTCTTATAAATCGCTGTGTCGGCAACGGCCGTAAGTGGAGTCCTGATCAGGGAAGAACGCGGGGAGCAGAAACCTATTTTCTACATAAGCATCGCTGGATGCCGAGTCTAGGTACCCGTTAATGGAAAAATTAGCATGCGCGGTCGTAACATCGGCCCGAAAACTAAGACCATATTTCCAATCCCACACGATCGTCATCCTCACGACCTTTCCCCTACGGACAATTCTGCATAACCCGAGTCAGTCAGGCCGACTGGCCAAGTGGGCAGTCGAATTGAGCGAGTACGATATCGAGTACCGACCAAGGACGAGCGAAAAATCACAAGTGCTCGCAGACTTCCAACGGGGACCATAACCAACGAGGAACCAAATTCCACCTCGCTCCTCCACGTCGAAGAATCCTCATCCAAGCAGGAATCGGGTATCGGAATCCGTCTCACATCTCCAACGAGCGAGATCTTGGAACAATCGTTCAGGCTGGAATACGAAGCACTCTTCGCAGGGCTACGTTTGGCTCACGGCTTAAAAATACGTAATCTCCACGCTTACTACGACTCCCAGTTAGTGGCCAGTAAATTCAGCGGAGAGTATGAAGCCAGAGACGAACCGATGGACGCGTACCTCAAACTTGTCCAAAGTCTAACTCAAGACATTGACTGTTTTGCCCTTACGCGAATCCCCCGTTCCGAGAACGTCCAGGCAAACGCCCTCGCGGCCCTAGCATCAAGTTCCGACCCATGACTTAAAAGGGTAATTCCAATCGAGTTCATCGAACATCCGAGCATCGGACCACCAATCGTCGTCAATCTCATAGAAGGTCAAGATGACGAGGAAGAAGAAATTACGATACAACCGCAATCGGAGCAATCTGATTACAGCTGTGATACCCCATGGCTTCAGAGACTCCATTCTCGACGGGCAACTGCCCACCGAAAAATGGGCAGCCCGCAAAGTCTGAACACAGGCCGCACGCTACGTAACAGTGGACGGCGAAATTTACAAATGGAGATTCTCTGGACCACTTATGACGTGTCTGGAAAGGGCAAAAGCAAGAAAAGTAATGGAGGAAGTACATTCCGGTTCCTGCGGCAACCATTCCGGTGGAAGATCGCTAGCCGTGAAAATCAAACGCCATGGATACTACTGGCCAACGATGATCAGAGATTGCGAGATGTTCGTGCGGAAATGCGAAAAATACCAAAGGCATGCGCCAACCATCCGATAACCGGCCGAAGTCCTTTCCTCCATCACATCACCCTACCCTTTATAAGCTGGGCCATGGATATTGTCGGACCTCCTCATAATTCAAAGAAAAAGCGTTTCCTTCTAGTCCTCACCGATTTTTTCTCGAAATGGGTAGAGGCGGACTCATACGCAAGTATAAAAGATGTCCAAGTCAAAAATTTCGTATGGAAGAACATCATCTGTAGGCATGGAGTTCCTTACAAGATCGTAACCGATAACAGGTCTCAGTTTATCTCCACCCGGTTCGACGCATTCTGCAAACAATGGAAGATACGACTCAACAAGTCAACTCCCAGATATCCGCAGTGCAACAGACAAGCTGAAACAATCAACAAGACCATTCTCGATGGACTGAAGAAATGCTTAGAGACAAAAAAAGGCAGGTGGGCCGACAAACTCGAGGGAGTCCTCTGGTCTCACCGTACAACCCCAAGGCGAGCAACGGGATAAACTCCTTTCGCTCTGGTGTACGGCACGGAATGCATGATTCCTGCAGAAGTAGAGTTCCCCAGCGTTCGAAGAAGGTTACTACCCGAACGGGAGGAACTCAACGATGCCATGCTCTTGGATGATCTCGATCTCATTAATGAGCGCTGAGATCGAGCGCTCATCCGAGTCCAAAATTACCAGCACACCGCTGTAAAATACTATTATTCCAACGTACGGAATCGTAGGTTTAATCAAGGAGATCTGGTCCTTCGCAAAGTCTTCCAAAATACCGCTGAACAAAACGCGAGAAAACTTGGAGCAAACTGGGAAGGTCCCTATTAAATCGAAAAAGTCGTCCGACCAGGCTCCTACGAAATAGCCAACATGCAAGGCGTAAAAATTCCTAGAACCTGTAACGCGATGCATCTCAAAAAATACTATCACTAAACAAACCAACTCGCAATCACCGTACTACGAGACGGCTTGATCTCCCTAAGGAGTACGTAGGCAGTTTGTCAAAAGACAAATTCAGCTGTCCCCCCTCGTTAAAAAGAGTGGGAGTGGATACGTATACTCGTATACTCCCAAATTCGAAAACATCTGACCACACCCCTGATGTTTCCGACTCATCTTAACCAAGCAAACTACTTACTCGCAGAGCACTCGGCCGTTAGGAAGAAGCAACCTTTAGCATCGCGAGACGTCGCAAGAGATGCCTCAAAGAGTTATTTCTTCCGAACAACGAAAAACGGAACCTCTGTCAACAAAATTTTTTATGTACAAGGTACACTTTAACAACATATTTTGCGCAAAAACTCGAAACGGGGACATCCGTCGCCAAGTCCGATGCAGATCACATCGAACTCGCGAACGTCCTAAACAGACATAGTCATCTCGCAAAGATGACTCTCGTACATCCGACACAAGGATAATAGCGCTATAGAAGAAATCCAAAATTTTGGTCTAGCACTTCCAGTTGGTTTAAAAATTGTCTCCGGAGAGATGCTCGATTCATATCAAACAAGTCGTATAACCCGAGAACCTATCGCGGACTTTAAATCGGTACGAATCAGGAAGAAATCACAACAGGAAAAACGATAGCCGGCTAGTCACCGCACAAACCTTAAACCGAAAGTAAACCTAGGTCTTGCCCTAAACCCAGCGCACTGGTCTCTAACATCTCAAGGTATGATATCAAAAGATACGAGATCCCTAAACCATGCCTCTATGTTTATATTCAACATCTTCAGCGCCCCCGCAAAGCCTACATCTCGCGGAAGAACTCTCGAAACAGATCTCGAATGAAACATTTCACAATTGAAGAAGGATATGAGAGAACAACTCATAACCTTCCTTCCCCAATATACACTAACTCATAAAAAAAGTACCATTTGATTATCTCATCATGAAAAGCCGCAGAGCGGCAGGGATTCAAAGCCACACGCGGCCAGTCCCGAAACACGAAATAAGGCCGTTTAAGGCCGAAACATAAAAACATAAAAACAAATCTCTCGCAAGAGATCTAACCCAAGCCATACTCAGAACTCACGCCCCCTCGTTACCCGTCCCCTCGTCCGAGCCTGGAGCCGCGTCACCTCATTTTTCTTCAACCATCGGGTCTTTCCCCTCTGGGTCTTCTGAACACGTCGGAAGGAAGCACGCGGATTTCATGTCACCTAGGATGAAATCAAATCTCCATCCACGGCCGCCATATCTCCCTTACAGCCGGACAGTCGGGCCTCTTCAGCCTCCAAGGTCGGGGGAGCCTCACTTTGGAACGACCGAACCACAGCCATCCCGCCCTCAATCGTTGCCAACGCTAAGTCCCTGCTCCGGATACACTCGAGGGAACCCAGAGAAGCAGAAATCTTCGCCAACCGAGCCTGAAACTCGGAGCGATGAGCATCTGTGCCCTCCTGGATCCCACGGCTCGCTAGTCCTGCATCACCCTCGATCTGACGCTGGAGCCAACGCACCTCCTAAGATTTGGCCTTCCTGGCCTTCTTCTCCTTAAGCAAGGAACTCGCCGTCTTCCCGAGGTCCCTCTCGAGCTCCCCTATCGCGACCTCGAGCTTCGACACTTTCGCGGAATGAGAATCCTTGACAGCCGTCAGCATGGCCTCGGTTTCATACCATCTACCCTGAAGCTCCACCAACTCAGCGGCAAGACGACTGGTCTCAGAACCGCACTCGCTGATCATCCCATCGATCAACGACATGAACTGCAAACAAAAGAATGTACATAAAACGATCGAGAATTCAAGTGAGAGACAAACCTTTCCGCGAAGTCCCTACGCTAGGCTCGATCCTCCTTGCTGCGAAGATTCCCGTCACCACTCTTGGCAAGCTTCCTCTTCTGGCTCTAAGGCTGAGCAACCGGAAGAGCACTAGGAGCACGCAACGCTAGAACGATTTCTTTCCTGGCCGGAGGAGGAGGCATAGAGTCAGCGGCCCTCTCCTTGTCCTCGACAAGGATCGGAGTCGTGGACGATCCGGCAGGTAGAGCTTGCGGAAGAGGAGCCACGACGTCGGTCCAATGACCCGGGGCAACAACCCACGCGGAAGAAGACGGGAACTCGGAGCCAGCTTGAACCAGTTCCTTCTCGGCTTGGCGACGAACTAGTTTCTTTCGGAAGGAGAGATGACCACCAACACAAGCCGGCGCTTCAGCCGGAGAAGTCGGAACCGGAGCCAGAGAGGTGGCCTCGCCCATCTCGACGTCAAAATCTCTCTTGTCACCTTGGGAGGAAGACATGTTGAAAGCAAAAGTTTTGGAGCTAGAGAGGTTTTTGAAGGTATGAAGAAGGGAAGGTGTGAAGAAAATGAATGACAAGAGCTCACTACTTATAGAAGTATGGGTTCGGAGTTCCTATCTTTAACACACATACTGTCTCGATAACTTTTCTACCGCGGAGTTTAAAGTGTGAACTTCGTCCAATACGCTTAACCTTGCCAAAATCGTCAATCCGCCCGCTAGAGTCACGACTCTACGAGCTGGGGGGCTATCTGTTGGGGTTAAAAACGGTTGAGACGAAGTTAACATTCAAAACGTCCGAGGAAGAAAATGAGAATATCTCCGATGAATACTTTTTCGAAATAGACTCTTTCTTACGAAAAGCTTTGCGGAGGAAAAAACGAGACATCCGACGAGAGCTCGAAAAAGGTCGTTACGCAGCGACTAAACGCACCACGCTCGGTCGGTACTTAGCGACCGAGCTCAAGCCAAAGCTCGGTCGCTACGTAGCGACCGAGCATTCGTCCCGAAGACTGTAGCGAACTCGGTTCATGTTTTCCGCTATTCTAAATCATCGATCAAACTTTGCGGATTAAAACCGCAGAAAGTCCATTCTTTATCAAAAGAAGTCGCAGTAAACGCTTCGAGTCGGAAGACGGCCCAAAGGGACCTAAAACACGACTCGAGGCCCACCCTACGATTTCTTAACCAAAAGCCTGTAAACCGTAGCACGGTTTATGCTTGGCGCACAAGGAAGGATAAATGTCAAGTTTCCGCGGATAAATACGAAATTTTGAGGATAATTATGAAGATCGGGAAAAATGGAATATCTCCATTTTATGCTATGACGGCTTAAGGGCATAAGAGTAAAAGCGTAAAACGACCTTGGAGCAAGTATATAAGGAGTCCTAGGCGAGAGGCATGGGGAGATAACTTTTTCAGAGAAAACTTAGCACTTAGAGCAATTTAGGCAACTTTCCGTTTTTGTTATTTCGAGCTGCGACTTAATTAGGGTTAGCCGTCTTAGGGTTGCTAGAACTAGGAATCTTTTCGATTTCTTATACTTTATCGTTGTTATTCTCGTATTCTGATTTGCTTGACGTGTGGTATTAGCAGATATCCGGGTGCTCTAGAAAATTAGGGTTTTCCTAGTTTCCTTATTTAAACGAAAATTGACAGTGCGAATTTCGGTTCCCACAACCCCCCTGATAGGATTCAGCGGAGAAGTCAAACAAGCTACCGGAGAAATCTTCATCCCCATCTATGCTGAAGGAGTCAGCCTCCTTACTAGGCTTCTCGTCGTCGACTGCCACTCCTCTTATAATATGATCTTAGGCCGAGCATGAATTCATGGAATGAGAGCAGTTCCCTCGACTCTCCATCAGGTGATAAAGTTTACCACCTCTCAAGGAATTAGAACAATCAAAGGAGATCAGGAAACCGCCCGCCATTGCTATCAGATCGCTCTATAAAAGCAAACCAAAACAACATTGCCTCCGCAAGTCAAATCCCAAACTCCGCATACAGAAGAACCAGAAATTGAGGATATGGACGACGTACCCCTAGTAGAAGGTGACTTAACTCGCAACCTCAAGATCGGGTCCAAGCTCTCCGAAGGATTAAGAAGAAGACTGGTAGACTTCCTCCGGTCCAATTCCGACAGTTTCGCATGGTCACACTTAGACATGCCGGGGATCGATCCCGAGGTTATCATACACCGGCTGCAAGTGGACCCCTTGCACCAGCCTTTAAGACAGAAACAGAGAAAGTTTGCTCCAGAAAGGGACATCATAATCAACGAAGAAGTCAATAATATACTAAATGCGGTGGTTCATCCGAGAAGTCCAGTATCCCGAGTGGCTGGATAATGTTGTCGTGGTGAAGAAGAAGAACGGAAAGTGGCGAGTATGCATCGATTTTACAGATCTTAACAAGTCTTTCCCAAAGGATCCTTTCCCTATGCCACATATCGACAAGCTGGTCGACGCCACGGCGGGGCACCAGCTAATAAGTTTCATGGATTCTTTCTTCGGCTACAACCAAATACTTATGCATCCCGAAGATCCAGAGAAGACCTCTTTCATGACATCCCGAGGAATCTATTGCCACAAGGTCATGCCCTTCAGATTGAAGAACGCCGGATCAACGTATCAAAGGCTGGTAAATATGATGTTCGCAGACCAAATAGGAGAAACAATGGAGGTCTACATCAACGATATGCTAGTGAAATCTCTAGAGGCGGAAGACCATATCTCGCACCTACAACAGGCTTTCTCTACCCTTCGCAAGTATAACATGAAACTCAACCCAGCTAAGTGCTCGTTCGGCGTCAGCTCCGGAAAGTTCCTAGGTCACATTGTAACCCACCGGGGCATAGAAGCCAATCCAAACCAGATCAAGGCTATCCATTCCATCCCATCCCCAAGAAATGTGAAGGAAGTACAGAAACTGACCGACAGGATGGCAGCCGTAAGAAGATTCATTTCCAGGCTCTCCGACAATCCCATGCCTTTTTTGAAACCCTTAAAAAGCCAAAAGATTTCGAATGGACCAAGAAGTGTGAATCAGCCCTCGAGGAGCTCGAAACCTATCTTACCACACCTCCCCTCTTGTCCAAACCCTTGCATGACGAAGTCTTGCTGTTGTACCTTGCTGTCTCGGAGCATGCAGTCAGCGCCGTCCTGGTCCGGGAAGAGGGGACCAAGCAGCTACCAATCTACTACGTAAGCAAAGCCCTCTTAGACGCGAAAACTCACTTCAGTCATCTAGAGAGGCTGGCCTTAGCTCTGATGATCGCCGCTCGGAAACTACGACCCTATTCCCAAGGACATCCGATTGGGGTCGTCACCTCATTCCCTATAAAGTTGGTTCTACATAAGCCCGAGGTCTCCGGAAGACTAGCAAAATTGGCACTTGAGCTAGGGTAATACGACGTGATCTTCAGGCCGGCCACGGCAATAAAATCCCAGGTCCTAGCAGACTTTGTAGCTGAGTTCTCTCCAGATCTACTTCCGACTCTCGAAAAGGAGGTACGCCTCCAAAAAGAGGCCGACTATGGGAACCAAAATTCGCACTGTCGATTTCCGTTTACATTAGGATAGTAGGAGAACCCTAGTTTCCCAGAGGTCTCGGATATCTGCTATTACCACACGCTAAGCAATCAGAACACGAGATAACAACGACAAAGTATAAAAATCGTAAAAAGAGAGCAAAGAGAAGTCTTATTCAGAATTTGCTTATGAGCATTTACAATAAGGTATAAGCCTGGGCTCGAGAGCTGTTGGCGATATTCCTAGTTCTAGCAACCCTAAGACGGCTAAACCTAATTGAGTAGCAGCTCGAAATAACAAAAACAAAAAGTTTGCCTAATTGCTCTAAATGCTAAGTTTGTTGTGTCAAAGTTGTAACCTCATGCCTCTCGCCTAGGACTCCTTATATACTCGCTCCTAGGTCGGCTTACGCTTTTCCCCTTCTGCCCTTAAGCCGTCATAGCCTAAAAATGGAGATATTCTATTTTTCCCGATCTTCGTAATTATCTTCAAAATTTCGTATTTATCTGCGGAAACTTGACATTTATCTTTCCTTGCGAACCAAGCGTAAACCATCCCACGGTTTACGGACTGCTGGTTAAGAAATCGTAAAGTGGACTTCGAGTCATGTCTTAGGTCCTTTTGGGCCGTCTTTCGACTTGAAGCGTTTATTACGACTTCTTTCGATAAAAACGATCTTTCCACAGTTTTTATCGTAAAGTTTGACTGATGACTTCGAATGGCGGAAAACATGAAATGGGTTCGCTACGGTCTCCGGGAGACAGCATCGAAGGGTAGACGAGAAAGCATGGATTTGTGTCGTATTGTCATTTCGGAAGAGCTTGGTCGCTACGTAGCGACCGAGCAGTGTGCATGTGCGATAGTTGCGTAGTAACTGAGTTGGTTTGTCCGTGTTCCGATCGTCATATTCGAAGAAAGGATCCTCGTCCACAAACGTTCACGAAGAGCTCCTTGTGCCGAAGATCGAATTCGTGCCTCATTCAGTAAACCTGGCTGAGAACGAGGCATGGTGGGTTGCGAGTTATGGTTCGATCACACCTCCCAACGAGAAATCATTCCTAGTTATGAACCATCGTTTGGTCGAAGAAGGTGCACCAAGTAGGAGCACTAGCGAATTTCTTGGGATCATGCGGTCGTTCTACCAAATTCCGGATACAGTGGAATTCTGGGTTCCTCGTCAAGGAGAGTGCGCTAGTAGTCCCTCGGAGGGTTGCCACTTGTGGTTCCCGATTCCCGAAATTATCGTCCGCGTGATGAATTGTTTTGAGGTGGCAATAAGCCAACTGAACGAGCTTAGCATCCAGCACCTCATTGGAGTCCTGGTTCTGAGCTATGAGCACGGTCTTTCCCTTACCGTCGACCATTTTGAAGCGCTTTTCAGATTACAGATCGTCAAGAAAACGGGCAAGTATAGGCTTGTCCCTCGGAATGTCAGTGGTTAAGGGGTTTATTTCCAACTCCAATTCATGGAAGAGGTTTTTCTTCTTTCTTCGTATAGACGCTGCATCTGTCGAAGAGAATTGTATTCCATTGTTCCGGAGGTTGCCGAACGATCGTCCCTTCATCAATCCGCTTGCTCCGTTCCCTGAGGATATAATTGCAGTGAGGGATCTCCTCAGGAACGGTCCGTTTTTCTGGACATTTTTTACGCTGAAGAGAGTTCGAAAGGCGTTGAGGTTTGCGCACCCCGGTTTTGCTTCTGGCGTGGAACCAGGAAGCGACTCAGAGCCTGATGACCAAGTTCCCGACGCTGCTCCCACGGTTGCGCCAGGGTTGAACTCGTCGAAGAGGAAAGATATTGACTTTGGTGACATAGAGTTTTCAGCGGATGATTCTATGCTCCCAGGATGGGATCCGGACCTTGCTTATGGTGATGGAAGCAGTACAAGCGAGATCCCTATTCCTGACTTCGATGATTTTTTTCCGATCTACCCTCGGGTTTCGATGCTCCCCCGACTACGAAAGAATCGGGGAGGCCGAAAGCCGTCGCGGAGGGATCTCGTATCATCAACGGGGTTAGTTTCCAGGACTTTTGGCGATTGTCTTATGTACTTCTTTTCCTGCTTAAAACATGTTAATTGGTTCTGCAGGGTCTGAACTTGCTTGGCTCGGCCCTTGAGGCGAGTCATAGAGAGGCAATGGTCTATCACTTTAAAGCGGAGAAAGCGGTGAGGGATCTTGCTCGCATGCAAGGCGAGATATTGGAGCGAGATGCGCAACTCGCTCGTGATCATGCGAGGGCTTTTCGTAGAAGGAAAGGATGGGCAAGAGGGAGATCGTCGAGGCGATGAAGAATCGTGCCTCTCAGTTCGAGATGGGAGGATCCATGGATTCTGGGATCCCATCCCGGTTTCTCCCGACACCATAGAGACCACGACCGAGTTTCCTGGCGATTGTGAGGAGGTGGATCGTCGGATGCGTTTGGGGCTTCGTTGTCCGGGAACTTTTACTTTGATCCTTGAGAGGTGAAGTGATCGTCCAGCGGGAGGAGGTTATTTATTTATCCTGTGTTTGTGGCCGAGTATGGCCTTCGTTTATCTGTATTTGCCGAGTGTGGCTTTTATTTCGTGACATTGCATGAGCCTGTTTTGGCTGTTTTATCGTTTACCGGGACTGGCTGTTGGTGGCTTCGAATCCCTACCGCTTATGCGGTTTTATATATAATGGGCGTTTTGAAGAACCCTAAGATAGGGAGGATCACTTTAGTTGGGTGTTGGATATGATCCGAGAAGGCAAATGGCACTTCTGGAACTGAGATGGATTGAAAGGATCGTCAAGAGATGCGGACTGACTCTTGATATACCCATGATCTAAGGTAACCACCAAAGAAATAATGAATGTGTTGGCTAACCACCAAACAACACACAAAGATGAATTGGCTGACCACCAAATCAACAAGCCGGTTCAAACCGATGAACTAGCTAAGAACACTCTCTCTCACTCAGAGAAGAAACGAAATAAACAACCAAAACTGAACTGATTTTATTCATCAAAGGGACTACATATTTATAGTGTTTTTTAGTCAAAGACAATTAAAGAAAATATGGCAAAACAATGCATAGAAAATATAAATTTGACTAGATCTAGTCAAGGCACGGAAAATGGAGAAGACTAGTCAAGAAGATTGTTCGGCTCCTGTCCAGATTCATCAGAACCAGATGGATGCACGGGGTAACGATAAGGACGCCTGCAGGACTGTCCGGATGGTCCGCCGAATGAGAATGCATGTCCGTCTTTGGTTTCTTCACCACCCAAGCTAAGTCTGGCTCGACCCAAGTCAAGTCTGGTACGGTGAAAAACATGAACGTCCTGAACTCCATGCTGAGCTGGTTCCATGTAATGATCTGTGGATTGCGGCACATCATTCCCTTCCTCTTCAAAAAGATTTGTCCTCAAATCTGAAACATTAAGAGGAAAAGGATTATAAGGAAAAGAACCATATTCAGAACGTTGCTCACCTTGAGTTCGGTCCGGTTTGTTAATGTAAGAAGATCCTTCTTGATGACCACAATTTTCCTCTCCACCTGACGCTTCCTTCGGTTCATGTGTATAGTCATAAAAAATCGGCAAAGGGTCTTCCTTTTCTGGCTCGGTTTCAACTTTCTCCAAAGTCACCAACATTTTCTGTTTTGGGCACTTGTTGGCATAATGACCGACCTTATGGCATTTGAAGCACCTGGTAGAAAGAGCCTTGCTTGTGGTTTTCACAGCCTTGCTTTTATCAGAAGACAACACATTAGTTTTCAAATCAGAATTTGAAATAGAAGAAGAATTACTTTGTTGTTTTGGTGCAGAAGAAGTGTTGTTGTTTCCCTTATTTTTGAGTTGCCGGACAACACGAATCGCCTTATGCAACATCTTTTCCAAGCTGGCATAAGTCTGAAGCTCGTTTTGATCAGGC